>NC_047100.1:44057892-44211275 GCF_902459505.1 Geotrypetes seraphini
AGTTTTTTTTCAATTGCCTAAGAAACATATATATGCTCGTATATAAATCTACTGAAGTTTGCACTGCAATTTTCTTGGCATTCTTTGGCATTTGATATATATATATATATCTAAATTTAATCAAAAGTATTCCCTGCAACTGTTTTGCTGATCTTTCTTTCTGCATGTTGGCAGGCCCTAAACATAAGAGCATAAGAATTGCTGCTGCTGGGTCAGCCCAGTGGTCCATCATACGCAGTGGCCCTCTAGTCAAAGACCAGCGCCCTAACTGAGACTAGCCCTGTCTGCGCACGTTCTTGTTCAGTAGGAACTTGTCTAACTTTGTCTTGAATCCCTGGAGGGTGTTTTCCACTATGACAGATTCTGGAAGAGCGTTCCAGTTTTCTACCACTCTCTGAGTGAAGAAGAACTTCCTTACATTTGTACGGAATCTATCCCCTTTCAATTTTAGAGAGTGCCCTCTCGTTCTCCCTACCTTGTCCTTATCTACTAAGTCTATCCCCTTCAGTACCTTGAATGTTTCTATCATGTTCCCTCTCAATCTCCTCTGTTCGAGGGAGAAGAGGCCCAGTTTCTCTAATCTTATGCTGTACGGCAGCTCCTCCAGCCCCTTAACCATCTTAGTCGCTCTACTCTGGACCCTTTCGAGTAGTACCGGCGACCAGTGCTGTACGCAGTACTCAAGGTAAGGGCGCACCATGGCCCGGTACAGCAACATCATAACCTTCTCCAATCTGTTCGTGGTTCCCTTTTTTATCATTCCAGCCTAGGTTAATGAGAGTGCAAAAACTGTAAGGGAGGGGGAAAGCGTTGTGCTAGGGCCAGAGAGGGAGATGAACAGCTGTCAGTGAAGGTCAGCTCTTCATAGAGAGGTGAAAGGTGGGGGGGGGGGGAGAGAGTGATAGAGCTGGAGCACATGACTCTTTTGTATAAGCTGGTTGACAACCTATGTTCCACAACTTGTTTACTACAGGACAGGCCTGAATTGCAGCCAGAGTCCTGGGCTGCATTGACATTCCTTACCCTTGAAGAAAGATTTTCCCTGCTGTCAGTCCTGCATCAAGCTCTCATTTAATCCCCCACCCCTACCCACCCTTGCTTGCTTGCTGTGTCAGACCATATGACTGAATGTTTTAGAAATTGCATCTTCAGTCTAGAAAAAGTTCACTTGTGTGCTGCTAGTTTGAAGAGTTCCAAGGGAAAGGTTAGTTCAAATATACAGAGTGGAACTTTTAAATGTGAGAGAAGGTAGGATATAATGACTCTTGTTTTTCCACCAACTAATGTATAAGGTTTGTACTAAAGAAATAACACTCCAACATGTTCTTATGTGGCCATGAAGTAAAAATATTCACTCTTTTATCACAGTACTAGTGTTTAAGCCCGTTACATTAATGGGTGCTAGAATAGATGTGTAGACTTAGGTATTTCTTTCTTTCTTTCTGTATGTCTTTCTTTCTCTCTCCTTGCCCCTTTCTTTCTGTCTTCTCTCTGGCCCCCTGTCTGTCTCTCTCCTTGGCCGCTGTCTGTCTTTTTTTCTATCTCTCTCCTTGGCTGCTGTCTGTCTCTTTCTTTCTTTCTTTCTTTCTTTCTTTCTTTCTTTCTTTCTTTCTTTCTTTCTTTCTCTCTCTCTCTCTCTCTCTCTCTCCTTGGCTGCTGTCTCTCTGTCTCTTTCTTTCTTTCTGTTTGTCTGTCTCTGTCCATGGCCCCCTGTCTTTCTGTGTGTCTGTGCATTTCTTTATTTCTGTCTTTCTTTGTTTCTGAGTCTCTCCCCTTAATAACCTATCATACTGCCCTCCTTCTCCCCCATCTCAAATTACAAAAACACTTTATTATGCCACTCGGTCACTCTGGTGCTACCTGAGTGCCCTGATGCCGGTAAGCAGCGCTATTGCCTGCGGGGCCCCTAAAGTTTTAGCAGCTTTCCTCACCTTGTTGTACACATTGAGGATCACAGGCTGGTTGGCCATCCTCCTTCCCCGTGGCTCCTTGGTTCAGTGCACGGACCTTATCGGCGGATACCTTGTTAGACGGAGTGAGGGCAGGAGGGGGGAGTCGTCGCCGTGGAGTTTGCCACTTCAAACTCCGTGCCTCCGCATGTGCAGTAGAAGGAGGCAGAAAACCGCCACATGCAAAACGCCATAGGTTGCTTCTACTGCGCAGGCGGAGACACGGAGCTACTGATCACGGACGCAGGGATCAAGGAGTTTTATTATGATAGATTATTTTTCCCCAAGGGATCTCTGCATGCATGAAATAAAGGATAGATCAAATGAATCATCTCCTTCCTGAGCTTTTGAGGCTCAGGTAACTCTCCTTGAGCTTTCCCAACCCCCAGAGCTACTGTCCTTTTGGCTCATCCATGGTTTAGAGATCTATGACAGCATACAACAGGTGCAGGATTTATTTTCACCTTTGACTAGCTGTGCTTTGAATAAACGTGACATTTTAATGACTGCAAATTCACTTGCTCTTTCTGCAGAACATGCTGCTCTTCTAGGGACAATTCCATTTTTCATTTTCTTACTTTTGGGGAAACCTCACACACTTTCAGTTCTTTTACTCACTTAAACATAAAAACTTTTTCAATGATTGGTTTCTATTTACTTCTTTTCAAGTTTGTTAAAGGCATCAAATAATATGACCAAACCTGTATGCAATATTCTTAGTCTGTAGTATAAGCCTCGACAAATCCCATGCACAAGGTTGCTTGGAAATTGCACCCTGGTGCCTGAAATTTCTTGCTTCAAATTTTTATTTATTTGTTTTTGTTCTGCCACTCAAAATGTTTCCTACTTGCCCTCAGCGGTTTAATATTGAGCTACATAATTATAATAATAATAATAATTATATTTTTATATACCGCCCTACCAGATAGTTCTAGGTGGTTCACATAAGAACATAAGAAGTTGCCTCCGTTGAGGCAGACCATAGGTCCATCCCGCCCAGCGGTCCGCTCCCGCGGCGGCCCATTGCCTGAGCAATGGTCTATACCTATCTATACCCCTCAATCCCTTTTTCTTCTAGGAATCTATCCAAACCTTCTTTGAAACCATTTAATGTTTTCTTGTCTACAACAGCCTCTGGAAGCGCGTTCCATGTATTCACCACCCAGGTTTAGAACTTCCTAGCGTTTGTTCTAAACCTGTCCCCTTTCAATTTCTCCGAGTGCCCCCTTGTGCTCGTGGTGCCCCTTAATTTGAAAAATCTGTCCCTGTCTACTTTTTCTATGCCCTTCAGGATCTTGAAGGTTTCTATCATGTCTCCTCTAAGTCTTCGTTTCTCCAGGGAGAAAAGTCCCAACTGCTTCAATCTGTCGGTATATGGGAGATTTTCCATTCCCTTTATCAGTTTAGTTGCTCTTCTTTGTACTTCCTCAAGTACCGCCATGTCTTTCTTGAGGTACGGTGACCAGTACTGGACACAGTACTCCAGATGCGGCCGTACCATTGCACGATACAGCGACATGATGACTTCCTTCGTCCTGGTCGTAATACCCTTCTTAATGATACCCAACATTCGGTTTGCTTTCCTAGAGGCTGTGGCGCATTGCGCCAATGCCTTCAGTGATGCGTCTACCATCACTCCCAGGTCTCTCTCCAGGTTACTGACCCCTAGTGGTGTTCCCCCCATTTTGTATGTGAACATCGGGTTCTTTTTCCCCCACGTGCATGACCTTGCATTTCCCCACGTTGAAGCTCATCTGCCATTTTTCGGCCCACTTTTCCAGCTGCGTTAGATCCTTTTGGAGATCTTCGCAGTCTTCCCTGGTTTGAGCCCTGCTGTATAGTTTGGTGTCATCTGCAAATTTAATGACTTCACACTTGGTTCCCGCCTCTAGGTCGTTTATGTAGATATTGAACAGGAGCGGTCCCAGCACCGACCCCTGCGGAACTCCGCTCGTGACCCCTTTCCAGTCTGAGTAGTGGCCCTTCATGGCAACCCTCTGCTTCCTGTTTGCCAGCCAGTTTTTGATCCATCGATGGACCTCTCCTTGTACCCCGTGGTTCCATATCTTTTTTAGCAGTCTCTCGTGTGGCACCTTGTTGAAGGCTTTTTGGAAGTCAAGGTAAATGATGTCTATAGATTCCCCTTTATCCACCTGGCTGTTCACTCCCTCAAAGAAGTACAATAAGTTTGTGAGGCATGACCTACCCTTACAGAAGCCATGTTGACTCGGTTTTAGCTGCCCATTTTTTTCGATGTGCTCACAGATGCTGTCTTTAATCAGTGCCTCCATCATCTTTCCCGGGACTGAGGTCAGGCTCACCGGCCTGTAGTTTCCCGGGTCCCCCCTTGCGCCCTTCTTGAAGATGGGCGTGACATTTGTTATTTTCCAATCCTCCGGGATCTCTCCGGTTTTTAAGGATAGGTTGCATATCTGTCGAAGTGGCTCCGCTATTTCGTCTTTTAGTTCCTTGAGTACCCTTGGGTGAATGCCGTCCGGACTTGGCGATTTGTCGCTCTTTAGTCTGTCAATCTGCTTGAGTACATCCTCTTGGCTCACCTCTAAATCTACCAGCTTATCGTCTTGATCTCCTCGGGTTCCGGAATGTTGGTTATATTCTCCATCGTGAAGACTGACGTGAAGAACTCATTTAACCTGTCAGCTATCTCTTTCTCTTCTTTTACTACTCCCTTTCTATCTCCATCGTCCAATGGTCCCACTTCTTCTCTCGCCGGTTGCTTCCCCTTGACGTATCTGAAGAACGACTTGAAGTTTGTTGTTTCCTCTACCAGTCTCTCTTCGTATTCTTTTTTTGCTTTTCTAACCACTCTGTGACACTCCTTTTGGTGTTCTTTGTGCACTTTTTGGTTTTTCCTCTGTTTGGTCTTTTTTCCATTTTCTGAACGATGCTTTCTTGTCGCTTATTGCCTTCTTCACTGCATTTGTTATCCACACTGGGTTTTTTGTTCTATTTTTTTTGCACCCTTTTCTGAACTTGGGGATGCATATGTTTTGCGCTTCGTGCACAGTCTCCTTGAGTAAGGTCCATGCTTTTTCTATGGATTCCGTCTTCCCTATGTTGCCTTTGAGTTTCTTTCCCACTATTTTCCTCATGGCATCATAATTTCCTTTTTTGAAGTTGAGTGCTGTCGTTGTGGTTCTTTTCCCCTTTGTTGATCCAATTTCAAGCCTGCACTGGATCGTGTTGTGATCGCTGTTACCTAGCGGGGGTAATACCGCCACCTCCTTTGCTGGCCCCCCTAGTCTGTTGAAAATTAGGTCAAGAGTGGCATCGCCCCGTGTTGGTTCCGTGACCAGTTGCTCCATGAAACAGTCCCTCGTGACCTCTATGAATTTGGTCTCTCTTGCGCAATTTGAGTGCCCAATACTCCAGTCTATCCCAGGATGGTTGAAGTCCCCCATCACCACCACATTTCCGCTTCTGCATACCTGCCTCAGTTCAGCCTCCAGCTCCTGGTCGATTTCTTCCGGTTGTCCAGGTGGGCGGTAGTACAGACCCAATTTAATGTCTGCTCCTGCTCCTCCCTGTAGTTTAACCCATAGTGATTCCAAGCCATCCGCCCGTACTGTTGTTTCCATCCTGGTTGATGGTATGGAGTCTTTTATGTACAGCGCTATTCCTCCACCCTTTTTATGTGTCCTGTCTCTCCTGTATAGTTTGTACCCTGGTATGGCCACATCCCATTGATTGTCCTCGGTCCACCACGTTTCTGTGACTCCAATTATGTCTAGGTCCTTATTGCTGGCAGTGATTTCCAGTTCTCCCATTTTGGCCCTCAGGCTCCTAGCATTTGTGTATAGGCAGTTTAAGATCCAGTTTTTTGTCCTCTCTTTTTGTTTCCCTTGTGCTTTGGTACTCCTGCAGTTTTCCTCATGGTTTGCCAGCCCCTGAGCTTCGTCCTCCTCCTGTTGTGTGTGTGTGACGTCCTCTGCCTGTTTCCCCTGCTTCTCCTGCTCTCCTAATTCCCACTCAGTCCTGGACTCTTTTTTACAATGTCTTTGCCCCTCTGGCTCCTGTTGTTCTGTGTTGGTGCCGCTTACCAGGTCCATTTGTGCCCTCGATCCCTGCAATGCGTCCTTAGGTCCTTTTTCAACACATACACACTCAGTCCCGAGTCCTCCTTTACAATGTCCCAGTTCAGTATCCTTGTCAGGTACTGATGTCCGATGTGTCGAGGTCAGGTCGACTATCGGCTTTCCCCTTTTCCTCAGTTTAAAGCCAAGTCTATGACGTTCTGGACGTTGCGTGCCAGCATCCTCGTCCCAGCTGTGCTAAGGTGCAGTCCATCTCTTCTGTAGAGCTTGTTCTTCCCCAAGAAAGTAGTCCAGTTCCTAACAAAGTGGAAACCCTCCTCCTCGCACCATCTCCTCAGCCAAACGTTAATTGATTGTAGTTCGCTCTGTCTCTTTGTGTCCGCTCTCGGTACTGGCAGGATCTCTGAGAAGGCTATCTTCCTTGTCCTTAGTTTCAGTTTCCTCCCCAGGGTCCTGAACTGGTCAGTTAGTGTAGTCCTGTTGAAGTTTCTCCTGCTGATGTCGTTGGTTCCGATGTGGATCACTACTGCTGTCTCCTCCGTCTCGGCTCCCTCCAGGATCCTCTCGATATTGTTGATGATGTCCTTTGTTCTTGCCCCCGGGAGACATGTTACCAGTCTGTCCTCTCTCCCTCCGGCTATATGACTATCTACTCCTCTCAGGATTGAGTCCCCTACCACGATAGCCGATCACCCCTTCTTCAACTGTCTCTCTGGTCTCAGATCTGTGTCATATGTGCAGTCCATTTGTCCGTCCTCTGGGCTCTGCTGTGTCTCCGCCCATGGTGTCTGGTGGTTCCTGTCGTCCAACTGTCGGTTCTCTCCTGGTGTGTTGGTGATCCTGTGCCTCCACCATCCTGCAGGCCTCCTCAATGAATTTCTCGAGCTCCCTAACTTGTTCCGCGATGTGGCTCTCTCTGGCGGTGTCCACGGTTGTCCAACACTGTTTTTCCATGGTGCACAGTCCCTCCAGTTCTTGTACTCGAACCTGCAGTCTCCCGGCCTCCTTCTTCAGGCTATCCAGTTCCTGACATCGATTGCATATGTATGCCTGCCTCCCGGAGGGGAGGTAGTCATACATATGACACTCGACGCAGAAAACTGGGTAGCTCCCCTGGGTTCCTGTAGCCTCCATTCCTGTAGCCTCGGTGATTTGGGAGTGGTGCCTGGCGTGCAGTTAGCTGAAAAAGTAGAGAGAGAGAAAGAGTGATAAGGGGAGAATAGAATTTATTAATTTTTTTTTTTAAAGTTAGAAGTTATTGAGGTTAGAAGTTAGAAGTTGGATTAGATTTGCTGCTGGGCTGCCTGGGCTCCTTCACAAGGCTTCCTTCGCAAAGGCGCTCTCGCTAAGGCGAGCGCCTTTGCCGCTCGCCTTCGCTGCGCGCCGAACGGCTGGGCGCCATTGGCTCCCCTCTACTTAAAGGGGAGCCCGGGCGCCGAATGCGACCTGTGACGCGGTGGGGGGGGGGAGCTACCTCTCGCCGCGACCCCGGGTCTATTTGCCTGCCTCCGGCTTCCTCCCTCGCTGTCTCTCCTGCCTTCTCCGGCCCCTGCCCTGCAACAGCCGAACCTACAAAACAAACAAGTAGAAAGAAGCAATACTAAAAATGTACAATCAATGATTAAAATACAATAATGGTGCAGAAAGTTCAGGTACTCTAGCATTTTCAAGTCTCATGGGACCTGAAACTGCTGAACTTCCTGCAGTATGTAGGTCAAGCTTATAGTGAGCTGAATTGCTGTCTGAGAGAGGGAGAGAAAGAGAAAAATACTGCATGAAGAGTGGGATGGTGGTTGTGTGAGAGAGACAGGGTAAAGTTATGTGCTAGAAAGGTAGGAACCAATACCAAGATGATATGTGAAACAGAGGCCTTTATATTTTTGCTTCACCTGTCAGGTAAGTAATGTCATACCACTGATAACATGCGTCCAGAAGGAAAACTTATGGTTTTTGACTGTGATGCACAGTAGTACTTTGAGAAACTGATTTACTACACTTTTAATCACTGAATGGGAAAAGGGACTTAGTAAATCGGTTTCTAAAAGTGCTGCTGCTGATCACAGAGGAGATTCTACCCTTACCTTCAAAGACTCCAGTGGATTCAAAATGCCGCTGCTAAGCTTATCTTCGCAAAAAGCAAATTTGACCACGTCTCACCACTTTTGTCCAAGCTCTACTGGCTCCCGATAATCTCCAGAGTCCACTTCAAATGTGCCTGCCTTACTTTCAAGATCCTACACGGCATTCTCCCGCCTTTTATTCCTCTTTCTTGGAATTCCTCTAACCCCAATTCCACCAGATCTACCCAAAAACTGAAACTTTCCTTTCCCTCTCGAAAAGGCGTTTCTCTCATAAGAAAACTAGGTTCTTCCCTCCCTTTCAGAATCACTGAGCTCTGGAACAATCTTACCTCCCCTCTTAGGAATCTGAGCTCCCTCCAAATCTTCCGTAAACATCTGAAAACCTGGTTATTTTCAAAAATGTAACTCTTCCTCTCTCTGGTTACTCTGTCCTAAATTTTCTCTTCATTTTGTCTTTTCTTTTCACTGGAGTTCCTTTCTACCCTAACCCTTGTTAACCGTGTCGAGCTTTGCGAATGTAGAGATGATGCGGTATACAAACCCAAGGTTTAGTTTAGTTTACCCCCAAGACACACGCTCAAATTTCACTGTAAATATTTTGGGGTATGAGGTAGAGAGGAAAGGAAAGAGGTTTCAGTTGCTGGCTCCTACGTTTTGAGGCTGGCTCCTCGATTCAGTGAAAATTTGTTGAGGCATGCTGTAGTATTTTATTGCCATATAGTGGTGTCAGTATATGCAAGCACAATTTTTATCATCTGTGGAGGAGACTTGCCCAAGGTCAAAGCAAGCACTGTTGGCATAGGTAAGACTTGAAGACTGGTCTCTTGGCTCATAGATCGGTACTCTGTCTAGCCACTGAATCAGAGAATCCATATAAGAATGTAAGAGCAGCCAAACTGGCACAGACAAAAGGTCCATCAAACCCACTGTTCCCAACAGTGGACAAGCCAGGTCACATTCAGTATTCCATGAACGATTGTGTCTTCGTAATCTTAACTGAAGATGAAAGATTGTTTTCTTTATATTTTACATGGATAAAAATATGTTCACATGTGTAAGATATTGTTCAGTCTCTGTGTGCAAAAGTGTGTGAATTCTTAACAGCATACAATAGCTACATGGAGAAGTGTATGTGCTGATTCAGCTAACGATGTTCTATGCAGTAAGCCACTGAAGAAAAGAGTGTTCCCAACAGCAAGTAAGATCAGAGAAACATGCACATACATGTCTTTTTTGCAGAACCTAATAAATATATTGGAACAGAAGCAAATGGAGACCTGAGAGTGTAGCAGGAAAAGGAGAAAGGCAGGTTTGCATTCTGAAAACTGGTTATTATATCTGCTTAAATCAGTATGGTTTATAGTTTATTAATTTGATATACTGCCTTTGGTAAATTGGGCAACAGTATGATAATGGGTAATTTCATTGACTGGATAAATGTTACATCAGGGAGTGCTAGGGAGGTAAAATTCCTAAATGTCATAAATTACTGCTTCTTGGAGCAAATGGTCTAGGAACCGACAAGAGGGGGAGCTATTTTAGATTTGGTCCTTAGAGGAAATCAGGGCAAAGTACACTAGGTAACTATGATGGGTCTGCTGGAAAATAGTGATCATAGCATGATCAAATTTGAGCTATCTGGAATGACGTTGCTAAAGAAATCTACTGTAGCGGCATTTAATTTTCAAAAGGGTGACTACAATAAAATGAGAAAAATGCTTAAAAAGAAATTGAAATGATTGGTGGCAAAGGTTAGGACTGTAAACCAGACATTATTTCAAAATACTATCGTGGAAGCCCAGACCAGTAGTCCATGTATTAACAAAGGTGGAAAGAAGAGGAAACGAGAACTGGCATGGCTTAAAGATGAAATGAAAGAGACTATTAGAACAAAAAAAAATTCTTTAAAGAATGGAAAAAGGATCCAAATAAGAAAATAAGAAGAGACATAAATACTGGCAAGTTATGTTTAAATCTGTTTATTGACAATAAAGAACTACAAACCAATAAAGGCAAAATGGCAGGCAAGAAAATTTGTTTCTTTAAGGAGTACAAGAAGGTGACCCCCCCCCCAAGAGGACTGGCAAGTTAGATGCAAAACATTGATAATGAAAGCTAAAAAAGAATATGAAGAGAAACTTGCTAAAGAGGCAAAAATTCAAAGTAACAATTTTTTTAGGTATATCAGAAGCAGAAAACCTGTGAGGGAATCCATGGGACTATTGGATGATCAAAGAGCGAAAGGGGGCACCCAAGGAAGATAAGGCCATAGCAGAGAAACTGCTTTGGTCTTTACGGAAGAAGATGTAAGAGCTCTACCTGAACTGGAAATGGTTTTCAAGGGTGATGATGTGGAGAAACTGAAAGAAAGCTCGGTGAACCTGGAAGACATATTAAATCAAAAATTGACAAGTTAATGAGTGATAAATCACCTGGACCGGATGGTATACATCCCAGGGTACTGAAAGAACTCAAACATGAAATTGCTGATATGCTGTTAGTGATCTGTAACCTGTTGCTAAAATCATCTGTATTACCTGAAGATTAGAGGGTGGCCAATATTACACCAATTTTTAAAAAGGGTTCAAGGGGAGATTCGGGAAATTGCAGATTGGTAAGCCTGACTTCAGTGCTAGATAAAATAGTGGAAACAATTATAAAAAAAATAAAATTGTACAACACATAGACTAGTGCTGCCCGATTCAGGAAAAAAAAATTTGATTCAATTCGATTCAGCCTACTTAATCGATGATTCGATTCAATTTTCCTGCCCAATTGGGTGTTTTTTTCAAACATCATGATGGGTTTATTTTATAGCCTCTTCACCCCCTTTGCCTTCTCCTAACCACACTGGCGCTGTGGTGTAAACAAAATAAACAAACAAAAAAGACTTTTCCTCTCTGTTAAATCCTAGCTCACATTTGTGGTCTAACAAAAGCTCTGGTAGGATACACGTTTCAAATCTGACATATTGTAATCACAAAACAGAAAATAAAATTATTTTTTCTACCTTTTGTTGTCTGGTCATTGTTCAAATCTTGTTGGTCCCAGGCTCTGGTTGTCTTCTGATAGCTTGCTTGCCAGGGTCTTTCTTCTTTCTTTCTCTCTTTCTTCTTTCTCCATGCTAACCATCCATCTGCCATCTCTGTCCTCCCCTTCCTTTTCCCTTCCTTCCCTGGAGGTCTGGCATCTTTCCTTTTTTCATCTCCATTTACAGATCCACCTTTTCTCAACTACCCTTTCATCCAGCATCTCTCCCTTTCTGTAACTTTCATCCCTAAATCCCATTGTCCACCATCTCTCTCCCTCTCCTTTGTTTTTAGACCCCTTATTTCTTCCCCCCCAAAGTCCGGCATATGCATGTCTCTTTGAATCCCCCCTTCCCTCCCTCCCTCCATGTACTTCTATACCAGGGCCCCCTCTCCTGAACGTCTGCACCCCCCCTGAAGGCCTGAGTATTCAGTTTACCTAATTTCAGCAGCCTGCCCTGCAGAAGATCGCTGGCTCTAGCGATCTTTGCAAGCTGCCATACGTCGTCCGAGTTGTCTTCTCTCTGCCGCAGTCCCACCCCTCCTCTGACATCAGAGAAGGGGCAGGACCGCGGCAGAGAGAAGACAACTGGGACGACGTATGGCAGCTTGCAAAGATCGCTAGAGCCAGCGATCTTCTGCAGGGCAGGCTGCTGAAATTAGGTAAATTGATGCGGGGAAGCCTGACACCAGCGGAGAAGCCACTTCCCGACTAACCCTCCCCACTCGCCCTCTAAAGCAGGAGCGGCAGGCCAGCAAGAGGCAGTGCTGCCGCTACTGCTTTAGGGGCGAGGGGGGAGGGTCAGTCAATGAATCGGGAGGCCGATTTTTTGTCGTAGTAAATCGATTCGAATCGTGAATCGGGCAACCTGATTCTCAGCTTCCCCAGCCCGATTCTAATTATCCCCAGCCCCCCTGCCCGATTCTCAGCTTCCCCAGCCCCCCTGCCGATTCCCAGCTTCCATCCCCAGCCCCCAAGACTCACCAGCCCCCCTGCCGATTCCCAGCTTCCATCCCCAGCCCCCGACTCACCAGCCCCCCTGCCGATTCTCAGTCCTCAGCCCCCCTACCGATTCTCAGCCCCCCTGCCGATTCTCAGCCCTCAGCCCTCCTGCTGATTCTCAGCCCCCTGCCGTCGATTCTCAACCCTCCTGCCGGTTACCCTTTGCTTCCGAGGACTGCTCGCTCCCCCCTTGACGCTCCCATGTCCTTTCGTTTCTTCTGATGTAACTTCCGGTTTCGCAAAACTGGAAGTTACATTAGATGGGAATGAGTCCGGCGGCCGGTGGTGAAAAAAAGAATTAACTTGAATTGGGGCTGAATCGGTGAGTCTGGTTTTTTACCAAAACGAACCGATTTGAATCGATTCACCTGATTCGAATCGTGAATCGGGCAGCACTAACGTAGACAAACATGATTTAATGGGACAGAGCCAGCATGGGTTCAGCCAAGGGAGGTCTTGCCTCACCAATTTGCTTCACTTCTTTGAATGTGTGAATAAACATGTGGATAAAGGTAAGCCGGTTAATGTAGTGTATGTAGATTATCAGAAAACTTTTGACAAAGTTTCTCATGAGAGGCTCCTGAGAATATTAAAGAGTCATGGGATAGGAAGCAATGCTCTAGAAATTGGTTATTGGATAGAAAACAGAGGGTAGGGTTAAATAGCCACTTTTCTCAATGGAGGAGAGTAAATAGAGTTCTGCAGGGATCTGTACTGGGACTGGTGCTATTTAATTTATTTATGAATGATCTGGAAATTAGAATGACGAGTGAGGTGATTAAATTTGCAGATGACACTAAACTGTTTAAAGTTGTTAAAACGCATGCAGACTATGAAAAATTGAAGGCAGACCTTAGAAAATTGGAAGATTGGGCATCCAAATGGCAGATGGAATTTAATATTGATAAATGCAAAGTGATGCACATTGGGAAGAATAACCATAGTTACCAGATGCTGAGACAGACATGGGGGAAGTCACTGCTTGCCCTGGAGCATGGAATGTTGCTATTTTTGGGGGTTTTGCCAGGTATTTGTGACCTGGGCTAGATGGACCATTGGTCTAACCTAGTAAGGCTATTCATATGTTCTTATGTAACATCAAAGAGGTTTACAATTAATCAGGAAATGCTCAAAATAATAACGATTGAACTCTAGATATAACAATGACTTTTGGTGTGATGTGTCTACAATGAACAACGCTACAAACGCCGTTGGCATCATATATATAAATCTAGTGATAATGAGATTAAATATGTGACTCATCCTGTACTGCCCTCCTTTTCCCTTTGCACTGCAGATTGCTAAAATGCAGCTCAGCAACAGCAAAGAAGCAATAGGAAGAAATCACATTGCAGTTCAGCCTTCATTTGTACTTTCCCGTAATCCTGCAGCATCCAAGCCCATCTGGCTCCCAAAAGGATTGCACTAGCTCTGCTTAGCTTTGGATATTTGCCTTGTACAGTAGCTATTAAACCACACTGGCATTATCGTGAAACCTGCTGCATTTTAAATTTCCATCTCTTATCATTTAAATCTTAGGATCCTCTCTGTATCCTTCATCTAAAAATTACAATATGATTCAGATATTTCGGTCCGTTGGGTGTTGGCTTTCTATTTATCAAAGCAAACTGAGACATGTTGTCATTCTCTGTAATTATGTCTTGTAACTGACCTGGTTGGAAACCGAGTCTGCTTTTTTACCCTTCCTTTTGTAAATGAACATAAGTCAGAACTGATAGTTCATTCTGATAGAGTACAGTTGAAAACAAAATTTGAACATTTTGGAGGCCCATTCTCCTCTTTGAAAAGAAGAAATTTTAGGTTTTCTTATAGTTGAGATATTTAGTGTGCAGAGTTTATGGTAGGCAGGACATGTGAAGCATACATGTAATGTACAGCACTAGATAGGCTATATGGTCTTTATCTGCCAGTGTTTTCTATCTGGTCTATCTATCCAAACCAAATACCATCTCTATAATTTTTTCCTCTCCCTCCGAGATCCTCTGCACTCATCCTCTGCTTTCTTGAATTTAGAAACTATTTTCATCTCCATCACCTCCATTGGGAGGCATATTCATCACCCTTTATATAAAGAAATGGGAAGTCATATTGGCAGGAGGGAGTAGGCATCCCTCCTACCATTTTCACTACCGTGGGGGGGGGGAGCATTGTGGTGCCCTAACAGAGGTGACAGGAGGCTGCTTCCCTTGTCACTGCTGTTAGGGCTCTGCGCATGTGTCAATCGCTCACTGAGCGATTGATTGGTCACATTTGCATGCAAATCATTTGCACCTCCATACAAAATCATTTGAATGTAAACTTGATAGTGCATCAATCGCTGTTGGAGAATCGGCCAGAGAATTGGCCAACAGCGATTGAGTCATTATCTTGAGTGCATCTAGCCCAGGGGTGCCCAATAGGTCGATCGCAATCGACCGGTAGATTGCCAAGGCAAAGTGAGTCGATCGCGGAGCCCATCCCGGGCTCCGTGATTGACTCACTTTGCCTTGGCGATCTACCGAGCCGATCAGCCTTCCTCTCCCCGACGTCAATTCTGCCGTCGGAGAGGAAGTTAGGGCCAGTCAATCGCTGCCTGACTGGGCTGGAACTTCCTCTCCGACGGCAGAATTTACTTCAGGGAGAGGAAAGCTGGTCGGCCCGCCGCAGGGAAGCAGGGAGAGCTTGGGGTGGCGGCGGAGGCTTTGGGGCCTGTTACCTGATAGCGGCGGCGGCGGCTTGGGGGCCTGTTCCCTGATAGTGGCAGCAGTGGCTTGGTGGAGGACAGGGAGAAAGAAGGAAAGGGGGCAGGCAGGGAGACAGAAGGAAAGAAGGGAAACAGAAAAAAAAGAAAGGGAGGCAGGGAGAGAGGAAAAAAAAGTTGGGGGAGGGAATGAGGTCTGGAAGAGAGGAAGCATACAGGCTGAAAGAAGGGAAGAAAGATTGGATGCACAGTCAGAAGAAGAAAGTGCAACCAGAGACTCATGAAATCACCAGACAACAAGGTAGGAAAAATGATTTTATTTTAAATTTAGTGATCAAAATGTGTCTGAATTTATATCTGCAGTCTATATTTTACACTATGGTCTGCAATAGCAGTTTTTAGTGCAGGGAGCCTATGAGCGTTGAGAGCAGCGCGGGGCATTCAGCGCAGCTCCCTGCGCTAAAAGCTGCTATTGCGGATTAGTAAAAAGGGAGGGGGTATATTTGTCTATTTTTGTATGGTTGTTACTGAGGTGACAGTGCATAGAGTCATCTGCTTTGACCTTTTTGAAAAACCCCTGGAATAGGAATGATAATTCACATTTTCTCTGCGTACAGTGTGCTTTGTGTTTTTTTTTTTAAATCTTATTGTTGGTAGATCATTTTGACTAGGTCATTTTAAAAGTAGCTCGCAAGCCCAAAAAGTGTGGCCAGCCCTGATCTAGCCCTTTGTAGAATGCGCCTACCACGTTGTGCATGTAACTTCTAATTAGTGCCAAATAGTGTAAATTATGACATGTTAATTGCTAATTATTGGTGCCAAGTGATCTTGTTAAACAATTAAGTTGTGCACACCAATTTTTGCGTGCAGTGTGTGTCACTATTTACAGAATTTGGGGGATAGTGTCCCAATTTTACAAACCTATTCATATCAGTGGTGCCAATTATTGAGCATAGCTACAAAAAAATTTTTAAATGTGGAAGAAAAATTACCCCCTTAATCCCTTATTTAAAGTCCTGTCCAAAATGAGCACATTTATGAAACATGTGCTTTGGACGGAAATTAAAAAATATACATATACAAGAAATACCCAAGTAAATGTTTCACCTGTCAAAACCACATCCCTTGAAATCTCTGCATCCCAGTGCCTCTACCTGTGTAACTAGCAGCATTTTGAAATCACTATTAACATGTACAGTATATATAATCTACATGTGCCCTAAAATGATCATCTGTGTGTAGTGTATATAGGTTTATGTTGTTTATTAAAATGTGATATTCTGCTGAAGCTTACAACAGTTCTCGGTGGTTTTACGTTAAGAATAAAATTTCAAAAAAACAGAAAAGACCTCCATACCATATAGGAAAGAGTTAATCCATTCCCTCAATATTATATAAAACTACATAACACAATAGAACACATTCATATGCAATCCATCCTATTATTAAAAAAAAAAAATCAGAATACATTGTAATTAATAATTATGTTCAGAGAAAGAAGAATCGATTCCAAAAGCAAATTGAAAAAAAAAGTTTTCAATAGGGTTTTAAAGGCCTTAAAATTCAACTCAAGACGGGGTAAACAGCCAGGTGGATAAAGGGGAATCCATCGACATCATTTACCTTGACTTTCAAAAAGCCTTCGACAAGGTACCACACGAAAGGCTGCTTAAAAAGCTGTGGAAACACGGAGTGCAAGGGGAGGTCCACCGATGGATCAAAAACTGGCTGGCAGGCAGGAAACAGAGGGTTGGAGTAAAGGGCCATTACTCAGACTGGCAATGGATCACGAGCGGAGTTCCGCAAGGGTCGGTGCTGGGACCGCTCCTGTTCAATATATTTATTAATGACCTGGAGGCGGGAACAAATTGCGAAGTTATTAAATTTGCAGATTACACCAAACTCTACCGCAGGGTAGAAACCATGGAAGACTGAGAAGATCTGCAAAGGGACCTAACGACACTAGAAGAATGGGCCAAAAAGTGGCAAATGAGCTTTAACGTAGGGAAATGCAAGGTCATGCATGCAGGGAAAAAGAACCCGATGTTCAGCTACAAAATGGGGGGATCACTGCTAGGGGTAAGTAACCTTGAAAGAGACCTGGGAGTGATGATAGACACATAGTAACATAGTAATATAGTAGATGACGGCAGATAAAGACCCAAATGGTCCATCCAGTCTGCCCAACCTGATTCAATTTACATTTTTTATTTTTTTTTATTTTTTTTCTTCTTAGCTATTTCTGGGCGAGAATCCAAAGCTTTACCCGGTACTATGCTTGGGTTCCAACTGCCGAAATCTCTGTTAAGACTTACTCCAGCCCATCTACACCCTCCCAGCCATTGAAGCCCTCCCCTGCCCATCCTCCACCAAACGGCCATACACAGACACAGACCGTACAAGTCTGCCCAGTAACTGGCCTAGTTCAATATTTAATATTATTTTCTGATTCTAAATCTTCTGTGTTCATCCCACGCTTCTTTGAACTCAGTCACAGTTTTACTCTCCACCACCTCTCTCGGGAGCGCATTCCAGTGCGCCACAGCCTCAAGAAAAGCAAACAAAATGTTGGGTATCATTAAGAAGGGTATACCGACTAGGACGAAGGAGGTCATCCTGCCACTGTATCGTGCAATGGTGCGCCCACATCTGGAATACTGTGTCCAGTCCTGGTCACCGTACCTCAAGAAGGACATGGCGGTACTTGAGGGAGTCCGGAGAAGAGCAACTTTATCCCAGGACAAGCAGGCAGCATATTCTTTACGCATGGGTGATGTCACCGACGGAGCCCCGGTACGGACCTTTTTAACTAGAAAGTTCTAGTTGGCCGCACCGCGCATGCGCGAGTGCCTTCCCGCCCGACGGAGGAGTGCGTGGTCCCCAGTTTCTTCGTTTCCGCGGAGCGAAGAAGACGCGTGTATTTTCAACGATCGTTGAATCCAACTTTTTGCCTTCCCACTCGCGATTTTCTCTTATTTTTTCTCTCTTGCCCTTCGGGATTTTTCTTATTTCATTTTCTCAGAAAAAAAAAAAAAAAATTTGCTTTTTTTTACTTTGTTTTCGATCCAGCCCTGGCGGGGCCTGTTGTCACCATACAGGCCTCCGGGTTTGATTTTGCGGAGGCCGTGTTTCCATTCATGCCCCCGCAGCCGGGTTTTAAGAAATGCCAGCGGTGTGCACGCCCGATCTCCCTCACTGACCCACACAATTGGTGCCTACAGTGTTTGGGTCCTGAGCATCGGGCGGACTCCTGCACCCGCTGTGCCACTCTTAAAAAACGTACTCTGAAGAATCGACAAATCCAGCAGAACATCCTCTTCGGCACCGCATCTGCTATGGAGCCGATTCCGTCGACTACGGTACCACCAAAATCGGCACCCACCACTTCGACGACGCCCGATCCTTCATCGGCGTCGCTGGCGCCAGGTAAGCCGGCTAAGAAGCCTTCCACCTCCCTTGAGTGCCCTCCGGCCACAGTGGCGACACCGGCCCTACTGGCTTCACGCCGACCCCGGAAACGCTCCGCCCCGATCTCGGTGAGTGCCTCGTCATCGGCCTCCTCATCGCCGGGGCGTGGAGCGGCACCTAAGGAACCGAAGCAGAAAAAAGCGGTTCCGGTGCAACCCCTGGATGACCGCATCGCGATTATCCTCCAAGACAAATTACAGGAACAGCTGCAGCAACAACTCCAGCACCTGTTACCGACCCTCCTGGCACCGCTCCTTTCGGTGCCAGACCGGCCCGAGCCTCGCGCCGTCCAACCGGTATCCACTCCATCGGTGCCACTTAACTCTTCCATGCCGATTCTCTCGGCTGAACACCTTCGTGCCCATCCCGTAGGTCATACCCACGCTGATGCCGATCCTCCTCGGTACCAGGCTGGGCACCGGTCCTCCCCGGACCGAGACCGGCACTGTTCTTCCCGGGACCGAGACCAGCACCGATCTTCCTCTCCCGGTAATGTCTCGGTGCGCTCTGGCAAGTCTCTGTCTAAGACCCACCATACTGAGCCTTCCACTAGAGAGTTGCGCGGGGACAGAAATCCCACCCGTCCCCGCCAAAGTCCCACCCGTCCCCACCTGTCCCCGTGAGGAATCCCACCCGTCCCCGTGAGGAATCCCACCCGTCCCCACCCGTCCCCGCGAGGAATCCCCTCCGTCCCCACCCGTCCCCGCGAGGAATCCCCTCCGTCCCCGCCCGTCCCTATAAACTTCAAAAATAGTTATTTCATTTAATTATGCTACTGAATTAAAGGCTCTGGTAGAAACCCATTTACAAATAAGCAAAAAGACTTTATTAATTTGAAAATATTAATTGGGAAGAATACATACTTTGCAAACGGGTTTCTACCAGAGCCTCTAATGTTTATAAATTTTTATCAACACAACTAATATACTATTTTATCCTGAAGCAAAATAAAAAAAAAGAAATATAATTCTTTTCCTACCTTTGTTGCCTGGTTTCTGCTTTCCTCATGTTCTCATTCAATTCCTTCCATCCACTGTCTCTCTTCCTTCTGCATCTTCCATTTGCTCTGTTACTGTGCCTCTCCCTTTCTTCCCCCTTCCAAATTGGTCTGGCACCCATCTTCTTCTCTCCGCTCCCCCCATAGTCTGGCATCTGTCTTCTTCCCTGCCAGCGTCTTCTCCCTACTCTCTCTTCCCCATTTCCTTTCAGCGTCCTTCTCCCCCCATCTTCCCCATGTCCTGTCAGCGTCCTTCTCCCCCCTCTGTCTTCCCCATGTCCTTTCAGCGTCCTTCTCCCTCTCTGTCTTCCCCATGGCCTTTCAGCGTCCTTCTCCACCCCTTTGCCTTCCCCATGTGCTTTCAGCATCCTTCTCCCCCCTCTGTCTTCAAGTGCTTTCAGAGTCCTTCCCCCCCCTCCCGTCTTCCCCATGGCCTTTCAGCGTCCTTCTCCCCCCTCCTTCTCTACCGCCCCGGGTGCAGCACAGCCGGCCAGGTCCCCTTACTTTTGTGGCACTTCCCCGACCGACCGACAACAGCCCCGGTCCGACAAACCTCCCTGCCCTTAACCGCGAATCTAAATTACCTTATTACAGCTGCTGTAAGAAGATAATTTAGATTCGCGGCTACAGGGCAGGGAGGATTGTCGGACCGGGGCTGTTGTCGGTCGGTCGGGGAAGTGCCACAAAAGTAAGGGGACCTGGCCGGCTGTGCTGCAACTGGGGCGAGGTGTGGTGTGGTGTGGCGGGGCGGGGCGGACCGCCCCCTCCCTTGGTAGCCACTCGAACCGCGAGGCTACTCTCCTCTTTACCTGCACTGCCTGCAGCACAGAGCCAAACGAAAATCTTCCCGACGTCAGCGCTGATGTCGGAGGGAGGGAGGGCTTTGTTTAAGCCCTCCCTCCCCTCCGACGTCAGCGCTGACGTCGGGAAGACTTCCGTTCGGCTCTGTGCTGCAAGCAGAGAAGGTAGGGAGAAGAAGAGCCGCGCGACTGAGTACATCCAGCCCCGCAGGAACCCCGCGACCCTCGGAGGCGTCCCCACGGGATCCCCGCGACCCTAGGGGGCGTCCCCACGGGATCCCCGTGACCCGAAGGGGGAACCCGTGGGATGGATTCCCGTCGTCCCCGTTCCCGTGCAGCTCTCTACCTTCCACCCCGATATCTCGACATGCGCACACTGATGTCAGGGACCCGGACTTATGGGAAGACTCCCCTCCTGGTACCGAGGAGGACGCATCATCATCGGACGAGGAGCCCTCAGCGCCCGATACCACTTCTAAACCTGAGCAATCCTCCTTCTCAAGGTTCCTCAGGGAGATGTCAGCGGCTCTCTCTATCCCTCTAGAGTCTGACTCCAAAAAATCCCAGGCCTTTCTGGAGACCTTGGATTTTGAACAGCCTCCCAAGGAGTTTCTCAAGTTACCCGTACATGACATACTGCGGGAAACTTTTTATAAGAACTGGGAGAACCCACTCACCGTCCCCGGGGCCCCCCGTAAGCTGGATAGCCTTTACAGGGTCATCCCGATCCCGGGTTTTGACAAACCTCAGCTGCCCCATGAGTCTCTCCTGGTTGAGTCTACCTTGAAGAAAACTCAGGGCTCCAGTGTTTATGCCTCCACCCCTCCTGGCAGAGAAGGCAAGACGATGGACAAGTTTGGCAAGCGCCTTTATCAAAACGCAATGCTGGCCAACAGGGCGAACAATTACACATTTCATTTCTCATTTTACATGAAACATCTGGTACAACAACTGTCCGCCCTTCAAAAATACATTCCGGAACGCAAAGTTCCGCTCTTTCAGCAGCAAATTTCCAGCCTCCTTCAACTGCGGAAATTTATGGTGCGCTCTATTTATGATTCCTTTGAGCTCACCTCCCGTGCATATGCCATGGCCGTTGCCATGCGCCGCCTGGCCTGGTTGAGGGTATCTGATTTGAACATCAACCACCAAGACCGCCTAGCCAACGCTCCCTGTCTTGGGGATGAACTTTTTGGGGAGTCCCTAGACTCAACCACCCAGAAGCTCTCGGCCCATGAGACCAGATGGGACACCCTTGTTAAACCTACGAAAAAGGCCCCACCTACTTGCCCTTACAGACCACAGTCCTCGTATCAGCGCAGGTTCTCTGCCAGACCCCTCAATCCGCCTTCACAGCAACCTCGGCGGCCCCGTCAACAACATCAACACACTCAGGCTCGTTCTCAGTCTAATCAACCTGCCAAGCCTCTCCCTCCTTCGAAACCTTCTCAACCCTTTTGACTCCTCTCTCCAGGGCATAGCCAGTCTTCCTCCCTCGTTGCCTCTTCCTCAACCAATCGGAGGACGTCTACAAATCTTCTTCAGCCGTTGGGAGGTCATCACATCAGACCAATGGGTCCTCAACATCATCCGCCACGGCTACTCTCTCAACTTCCAGACTCTTCCACCAAACAACCCTCCCGTAGAGTCTGCTTCTCACTCCCCCCAAACCCCCCTCCTCCTGAGGGAGGTCCAATCCCTCCTTCTTCTCAATGCCATCGAAGAGGTGTCTCCGGCCCAACGGGGTCAGGGATTCTACTCCCGCTACTTCCTGGTTCCCAAGAAGACAGGAGACCTTCGTCCCATCCTCGATCTCAGGGACCTCAACAAGTGTCTGGTCAAGGAGAAGTTCAGAATGCTCTCCCTTGCCACGCTGTACCCTCTTCTCTCTCAACACGACTGGCTATGTTCCCTGGACCTCAAAGAGGCCTACACTCACATCCCAATCAATCCGACTTAACGTCGCTACCTACGGTTTCAGATACAGCACCGTCACTATCAGTACAAAGTGCTACCTTTTGACCTCGCTTCATCGCCCAAGGTGTTCACCAAATGCCTTATTGTGGTGGCGGCCTTCCTCAGGTCTCACAACCTCCAGGTGTTCCCCTACTTGGACGATTGGTTGGTGAAAGCACCTACGTCGCCGCTATGTGCTACAAGCCACTCATCACACCATCTCTCTCCTCCATCTCCTGGGGTTCGAGATCAACTACCCCAAGTCGCATCTGCTTCCTACACAGCGACTTCAGTTCATTGGAGCAGTTCTCGACACCACACTAATGAGGGCGTTTCTCCCATCCGATCGTCAGCGGACCCTGCTCCACCTCTGTCGTCAGGTGCTCCTTCATCACTCCATTCCTGCCCGACAGATGATGGTCCTCCTGGGCCACATGGCCTCGACGGTACATGTGCTTCCTCTGGCACGACTCCACCTCAGGACACCTCAATGGACTCTTGCCAACCAATGGTCGCAGACCACGGATCTTCTTTCTCATCCCATCTCTGTGACATCGTCTCTTCAGCAATCTCTTCAATGGTGGTTGAACTCCTCAAATCTTTCCAGGGGTCTACTCTTTCATCTACCCCCTCACTCCATGATCGTATCCACGGATGCCTCCCCCTATGCGTGGGGAGCTCACCTAGGAGATCTACGCACCCAGGGACTCTGGACCCCTCAGGAGCGTCAACATCGCATCAATTTCCTAGAACTCAGAGCCATGTTCTATGCTCTCAAAGCCTTCCAGCACCTTCTCTGCCCTCAGGTTCTTCTCCTGTGCACAGACAATCAAGTCGCCATGTACTACATAAACAAGCAAGGCGGCACCGGATCTCGCCTCCTTTCTCAGGAGGCTCTCCGCATCTGGACCTGGGCCACGGCCCACAATCTCTTCCTCAAGGCTGTCTATATCCAGGGCGAACAGAACTCCCTGGCCGACAATCTCAACCGCATCCTTCAACCTCACGAGTGGACTCTAGACCACTCCATCTTTGCTCGCTGGGGCACTCCGCAGGTGGACCTCTTTGCAGCGCCTCACAACCATCAGCTGCCCCAGTTCTGTTCCAGACTCTTCTCTCCTCATCGTCTGACCCCAGATGCATTCCTGCTCGACTGGACGGATCGGTTCCTCTATGCCTTTCCTCCACTACCTTTGATGTTGCGGACGTTATCCAAACTCCGCAGGGACAGGGCCACCATGATTCTCATCGCTCCTCGGTGGCCTCGCCAACACTGGTTCTCCCTCCTGCTTCAGCTCAGCTCCAGGGAGCCCATTCCTCTTCCTGTGTTTCCTACTCTACTTACGCAGCAACGTCAATCTCTACTGCATCCCAATCTGTCCTCCCTCCACCTGACAGCTTGGTTTCTCTCGGGCTAACCTCTCCAGAGAATCTGTCGCAGCCTGTCCGTCGCATTTTGGATGCCTCCAGGAAACCGGCCACCCTCCAATGTTACCATCAGAAGTGGACCAGGTTCTCCTCTTGGTGTCTACTGCATCATCACGATCCCACCTCATTAGCGATGGAAACCGTACTGGACTATTTGCTCTCTCTGTCCGACGCTGGCCTCAAGTCTACCTCAATCAGAGTTCACCTCAGTGCCATCACTGCGTTTCATGAGCCTATCCTCGGAAAACCTCTGACGGCTCATCCACTGGTTTCCCGGTTCATGAGAGGCCTCTTCAATGTCAAACCACCTCTGAAGCCTCCTCCGGTCGTCTGGGACCTGAATGTGGTTTTATCAGCCCTCATGAAACCCCCTTTTGAGCCTATTGCCACAACTTCGCTCAAACTTCTAACATGGAAGGTGCTTTTCCTCATTGCCATCACCTCTGCCAGGAGGGTTAGTGAGATGCATGCACTGGTCGCCGCTCCACCGTTCACTGTTTTTCACCATGACAAGGGGGTTCTGCGTACCCATCCTAAATTCCTTCCCAAGGTGGTCTCGGCTTTTCACCTCAACCAGTCCATTGTGTTGCCTGTCTTTTTCCCTAAACCCCATTCTCATCCTGGGGAACAAGCGTTGCACACGCTGGATTGTAAGCGTGCCCTTGCATACTACCTTGACCGTACCAGGGCTCACCGCTCGTCCCCTCAGCTCTTTCTGACCTTCGATCCTAACCGTCTAGGTCGTCCTGTCTCTAAACGGACGCTTTCCAACTGGCTTGCTGCCTGTATTGCGTTCTGTTATGCTCGGGCCGGTCTCTCACTGGAAGGTGCTGTCACGGCCCACAGGGTCAGAGCTATGGCTGCTTCTGTGGCTTTCCTCTGTTCCACGCCCATCGAGGAAATCTGCAAGGCTGCCACTTGGTCCTCAGTTCACACGTTCACTACTCACTACTGTCTGGATGCCTTCTCCAGACGGGATGGACACTTCGGCCAATCTGTGTTACAAAATTTATTTTCCTAATGGCCAACCATCCCTCCTCCCCCTCTGTTAGCTTGGAGGTCACCCATGCGTAAAGAATATGCTGCCTGCTTGTCCTGGGATAAAGCACAGTTACTTACCGTAACAGGTGTTATCCAGGGACAGCAGGTAGATATTCTTACGTCCCACCCGCCTCCCCGGGTTGGCTTCTTAGCTGGCTTATCTTAACTGGGGACCACGCACTCCTCCGTCGGACGGGAAGGCACTCGCGCATGCGCGGTGCGGCCAACTAGAACTTTCTAGTTAAAAAGGTCCGTACCAGGGCTCCGTCGGTGACGTCACCCATGCGTAAAGAATATCTGCCTGCTGTCCCTGGATAACACCTGTTACGGTAAGTAACTGTGCAAAACTGATAAAGGGTATGGAAAACCTCCCATATACTGACAGACTGAAAAAGCTGGGGCTGTTCTCCCTGGAAAGGCGGAGACTTAGAGGAGACATGATAGAAACCTTCAAGATCCTGAAGGGTATAGAAAAAGTAGACAGGGACAGATTTTTCAGATTACGGGGAACCACAAGTACAAGGGGGCACTCGGAGAAATTAAAAGGGGACAGATTTAGAACAAATGCCAGAAAGTTCTTTTTCACCCAGAGGGTGGTGGATACATGGAGTGTGCTTCCGGAGGCTGTGATAGGCCGGAGCACGTTACAAGGCTTCAAAGAAGGTTTGGATAGGTTCCTAGAGGATAAAGGAATTGAGGGGTACAGATAAGAGTAGCGGTAGGTTATAGGGATAGTCTGGGACCATTGCTCAGGCAATGGGCCTGATGGGCCGCCGCGGGAGCGGACCGCTGGGCGAGATGGACCTCTGGTCTGCCTCAGCGGAGGCAATTTCTTATGTTCTTATTACTCAGGAGTTGATTCCAGAGACTGGATGCTAAATAACAAAAAGCTTTACTGATAATAGTTACCTGTCATTCTGACCCTTTGACAGAGCAAAGCATAAAATGTACATTTATTTTTCCTTAATTTACCTTCACATTTAATTTCTTTTCCTCAGGGTTAATACAAGCGCTCCCTTGCTGAACCTGCAGCCTTGTATCCTCTCAATTAACTTTTACGCCAGTAGGCTCCCCCTTGAGATTGTGATAATTAGGATCATCTGAATACCACCACTGCTAAAATGAATTGTAAAAGTATATACAGATTGTTCTTTGCATCGTGTGGTTGTCAGGACCTATTGTCTTGCTTCAGCTGCAGCTTCTCTTTGCCACGCCCTCAGAAACCTGCCATGGTGAGCTTGCTTACTACATTTTCTTACCTAACGTTTCCATTTTCTGAGCACATTATTCCTGTTGGAGCAACGCAGGATGCATCTTTTTACAGTATCCTTAACCAGTTTTGACATAGTCCTGGACCTCCGCTTCATTCTTCGTCCAGATTCATAATAGCTCTTATGGCTTACAGTTTCCTTATTCGTTTATTCTCCATGGCAGCTCTTATGCCCCCAAATGATTTCTCAGATCTCATTCCCTACTACGGCTTCCAAACAAGGGGGTCTTTTCAAGCACTAATATATTCTTACTACAGGCTAAAAAGGTACTTCTGCGGATGTGCTTGGACGTCCCGCAGTGGTTTTGGAATCAGCAGAATCCACTAACCACACTAAAAAATAGGTTTCTATTTTAGTGTAGGGGGTGTGTTCGGAGATGGAGAGTAGATATGCCCTGCGCTAATTGGTTAGCATGGCTACATTACCATAGGCTAACCAATTAAGCACATAGGGGCTCTTGCTGTCTAGTAAATGTTGTTATTGTGAACCGCCCTGTTATTGCCTAAGGAAGGGCAGAATATTAAATAAAATGAATCCGTAAACCATAAATAGGTGTTAATAGCCATGCGATAATTGGGGAATTAGTGCATGGCCATTAATAGGAAAAATAGATGTGGCTATTTTATAGTGGGCAGGAAACCCCTTGCTAAAATAGCACGGGCCCCTTTTTAGTAAAAGGGCCCCACGAATTTTAGGTCTTCTAGACTAGAGTAGACAACATGAGCAGTCTCTCATAGCAGCTCAATAGCACAGGTTCCTCAATATAGGAAGGGAAAGTGTGCAGCAATATTATAGCATTCTTGTATAAATAAACATTGTGTGGTCTGCAAAGATTAGCCAATTGTTGTTGCACATTTTTCAGTTATATATATATTTTTAAAAAATCATATTTCAGACTTTGTTGCAGAAATCTGCTTAGGTTATTTTTTTTATATTTTAATATGTATTTTCTTTCTCTATATTTCTTTTTCATTTTCTTCTCTTCTAAATGACTCTTTTCCTTTCTCACCCCTGTCCTGTAGTCTCTTCTTCCTGTTCTTCCTCTTCTCAACTCTTTTCTCTCTCCCTCCTATGCACTTTCTCCTCCTTCTTCCATGTGCCTTCTTCTCCCTCTTACACCTCCCTTCATCTCTCTTCATCGCCTCAGTTCTTCCCCCGTTCTCATCAATTTTTCTTCATGTTCTCCCATTCACTCTCTTAATTTCAACACTTTCCTCAACAGTAATTGTGTCAGCATCATGTGGCCTATGTGTTTGGTGAGGAAGCAAGCGGGTGCAAATAGTTAAATGCATAGCCATACAGCACAGGTTGCAGATATGAGATTGCTAGATATGGATCAGTGGTGTGAGGTAAGTTGGTATTTATCTACCTGGGGAGTAGCAGACAAGGGGGCAGACACTGAAGAAAGTGGCAAGGCTTCAGCATTGCAGCAGAATTTCCCATGATTCTGCCGCCGTCACAAGGAACAGGCTGCCCTGACAACAGGTTTGTTTGTCATGTCAGGGTCAGAAAAATACTGAAAGTCATGAGGAAAAAAAAAAAAAGAGAGCATAATTACATTTTGCCAATTAACGCCAATAGCTAGCACCCAATTATTAACACCAATTGGCTTCTTAGCCAAGTTAGTTGCACCTAAATCTCAGGATAGCACGCCATTTAGTGTCAAAGTCCCTCCTTGAGGGCCGCAATCCAGTCAGGTTTTCAGGATTTCCCCAATGAATATGCATGAGATCTATTTGAATGAACTGCTTTCAATGCATATTCATTGGGGAAATCCTGAAAACCCGACTGGATTGTGGCCCTCGAGGAGGGACTTTGACACCCCTGACCTAGATTTAAATTAGCTGGCTAACACTGATTCTAGAGTGTTAATCCCTGGCTTTCTCCCACTAACCTATCCCTACTGCTAAGCTTGCCTAGAATATGAGCAGAACTTAATTGCTTAGCCTGATGCATTTTCAAAGGGTTTGATCTAGTTAAATCTTTCTTAGCTAGAGATGTGATTCAGACATTCAGGGGAGATATGATTCAGACGTTCAAATTCTTGAAAGGTATTAACGTAGAACAAAATCTTTTCCAGAGAAAGGAAAATGGTAAAAAACCAGAGGACATAATTTGAGGTTGAGGGATGGTAGACTCAAGAGCAATGTTAGGAAATTCTTCTTTACGAAGAGGGTGGTGGATGCCTGGAATGCACTCCCGAGAGAGGTGGTGGAGATGAAAATGGTGACGGAGTTCAAAAAAGCGTGGGATGAACACAGAGGATCTAGAATCAGAAAATAATATTAAATATTGAACTAAGACCAGTAATGGGCAGACTTGCAGAGTCTGTGTCTGTTTATGGCCGTTTGGTAGAGGATGGGCTGGGGAGAGCATCAATGGCTGGGAGGGTGTAGATGGACTGGAGTGAGCTCTGATGGAGACTTCAGTAGTTGGAACCTAAGAACAGTACCGGGCAGAGCTTTGGATTCTTGCCCAGAGATAGCTAAGAAGAAGAAGAAAAAACCCAACAGATTTTTAGATTGAATCAGGTTGGGCAGACTAGATGGACCATTCGGGTCTTTATCTGCTGTCATCTACGATGTTACTATGTTTACTATGTAGATCCCTTTTGAATATTGACCTCCTAATTTGGGCTAATGCCCTAATTTTATAAATGGTGTGTTATTTTGCCTAATTCCCACTTTTTTACAGAAAGGGTTGTATATGCGTGGAATACGGTAGTCTCCCAGTAGAACTGGTGGAGGCAAAGACTGTATCTGAATTCAAGATTCACATGGCACATGGGAGATAGGCACATGGGATCTCTTAGAGAGAGTAGGAGATAGTGGATGCTGCGGATGGGCAGACTGGATGTGCTATTTGGCCTTTATCTGCTGTCATGTTTCTATGATACATGGAAGGAAGGCAGCCAATAAGCAAGCATTAGATTAGTTCAGGGCCAACAGATTAAAGAAATTTTTGTAGTACTAAAATGAAGTCTTGAAAAGGAAAGATGAACATACAATTATGGTGTGTGCATGCTTTGCTGATTCTGCAAGAAAAAGATGTATATTAAGAAGGAAAAGAAAAAAGGCTGAAACCTACACTTAGGAGTATTTACACATTATATTTCATCCTCTCTTTTCTCTGGGAACTGAGACTTGGCAAGATGGGACAAGTACATTACTCTGCGAAGGCTGGGCTCATTAAGAAAGGGAGGATAGTACAAGTAACCTGTAAAGCAGCTTATCCATGTGTGTGTGTAAAGATGAAAATATAGCTGGGAGAATCGATCGAAAAGTCAGGCTCCTGTTTTCTTTCCCATCTCTAGCACTGATTCTTTAAAGCGGGTGCCAACATAAAGTGGCAATTAAATGTCTCGGAAATGATTTGCACATACATAAGGAGATGCCAAAATTTTGCCGTACTGATATTTTATAAATATGCACCTATTTTACCTGGCACATACTCATACCCATGGGTGGGACTCTTACTGAACACGCATACCTTGTAGAATAATATAAATAGTGCTTTTAGGCACAAGTGCTTACAGCAGCTCTATGGTTGGCATATGGGCTCATGTTTAAAGTACAGGTGCACATCTTACCTAATACGCTCCTATTCTATAACAAGAAGGAGGCACCTACTTTCCTTGTAGAATATGTGCAATCTTATAAGATTACTCTCCATGTGTGTATACACCTATTTTATAAAACATGCACATACATCACCACTCTCCAAACTCCATAGATCACACAACTGTCGGCACTATCTTTTTAAAAACTACAAAATACGGTATAACCAAATTCTAGGTCCACAAAAAAACAGGTGCAAAAGTCTCAGTGACCAGGTTATACTCATATTTTCAGAAAGTGCAGTTGGAACTCCATTCAGATTGCTTGGGCACTATCTCGGCAGAATCTGCCCAGAGGCGGCAGGTCTCTGTGTGGCGATAATATTCAGTCCACTAACCAGAAAACTATCCAGATAGAGTTAGAACAGCAAAAAGGCAGCTCTTAACTTTATTTGGGTACCAGTCTAAATATCACTGGTACCTGGATGATAATAATAACTTTATTTTTGCATACCGCAATACCACAAGCAGTTCAGAACGGTTTACAGAGGAAGAGACTGTACACAGACAGCGATGTTACGGAAAATGCTTTCAATTACATTAGTGAGCCAAGAGTGGTTAGGTATAACCGGAAGCAAGTCAGAGGTTCAACAAATATTTTGGAGATAAGCAAGGCGGAAGGAGTCAGAGAAATTTATCAAAGAGATAGGTTTTAATTGATTTCCTGAAGGATTGGTAGGAGGGAGTATTTGGAATGAGGGTGGTTAGACATTTATTCCATTCGCCTGCTTGGAATGACAGTGTTCTATCAAGGAATCTCTTGTAGATACAGCCTTTCAGGGAGGGGAAGGTAAACAGATAGGTATTACGTGTGCAAGTTGTGCCTGGAAATACAAACTGGTGCGACAGGTAGATTGGGGATGAACCTGTTATGGTTTTGAAGCAAAGGCAGGCAAACTTGAAGATGATCCTTGCCTCCATCGGCAACCAGTGAAGTTTTCTGTAGAACAGGCTTACATAATCTGACTTTTTGAGACCATAGATGAGATGGACGGCAGTATTCTGAATGATTCTCAGACGTTTGATGGTTTTCTTAAAGGATCCCAAGTATATGATATTGCAGTAAGCTAAGGTGCTTAAGATTAGAGACTGAACCAGTAATCAAAAGGAGAGGAAGTCAAAATAGTGTTTGATGGTATGGAGTTTCCAGAGGGTACAAAAACATTTTTTTAACCTGAGCATTGGTATGGTCTTCAAAAGTCAGGCATCGGTCCAGGATAACTCCAAGGATTTTGATGGTGGAGTTGATTGGGTAAATTAGCCCGTATAATTTTAAGGAGGTATTCGTTAGATTGTGGTTAGGACTTGCCAGGAAAAGCTTAGTTTGTTCTGGGTTCAATTTTAGTTTGAATTGTGTAGACCATTGATCTATCTTAGTGAGAACAGTTGAGGTGAATTGTTCAGTCTCTTGTGTCAATGAGGTTATGGGGATGATAATTGTAATGTCACCTGCATATATGTATGATTTCAATTTTAAGTTAGATAGCAGGTGTCCCAGAGAAGGAGAGAGAGGGGAGCCCTATGGAACTCCGCAGAGATTACACCAAGATTGGGAAAAAGTTTTGTCGCTGTGGACCTGGTAGATGCGGTTTTTTAAGAAGCCCGTGAACCAGGTTAGTACCTGTCCAGAAACGCCAATAGAATCGAGGCACCTGATCAGAATGTCATGGTCGATAAGGTCAAAGGCACTGCTTAGGTCAAACTGAAGTACCAGTGCGCTTTTTCTCCGAGAGAACAGATGGAAGAGATGATCTGTCAGCGACGCTAAGACAGTTTCCGTACTGTAGTTTGTATGAAATCCTCACTGAGAGTTGTGTAGAATGTTGAACTTCTCTAAATATTTCATGAGATCAAGATTAACTAGACCTTCCATTAGTTTAAGGAAAAGAGGTATGTTGGCAATGAGTCTGTAATTGGCGGCCGAGGAGACTGGTTCTTTGGGGTTTTTGATAATAGGAGTTACAAGAATGTGGCCGAGTTCCAACGGGAAGTAGCCAGTAGACAAGCAAAGAGAAATCCAGTTAAAAAGTTTAGCTGATGGCTGCTGAATACCTGACTATTCAGCTCTGATAATCCAGATATAGCCTTACTCTGAAATGGTTAACAGTGGCCTCAGAATCAGGCGAACCAAGTTCAGTTCCCATTGCAGCTCTTTATGACTCTGGGCAAGTCACTTAGGCCCATATTCTATAAATGGTGCCTAAGTTAAGTGAAATACAGTATGCTGTTTAAATTTATTGAGTTAGTCCAATAAAAAAAAGGTATCACCTTATTTCCTTTTGTTTTATTTTTTTATGTTACCATGGAAAGTGGACTAACACAGCCACCACACCATTTCACTCAAAAACATTTTTTAATGATTTTCAAAGCGCCTATCGGCGCCTATAAACCCTGCACTGGAATCATGCCTCCGTAGACACTTTGGCACCTAATGCTACTGTAAGCATGGATAACGCCAAAAGTGGCATTAAGCGCTGTAAAGAACCTATGTAGATGCCAAAATGTAGGCTTTGAAAACCCTAGCCTACATTTCCAGTGCATACCTGTGCCAGAGGTGCGATTCTCTAAACGGTGCCATTGCGTGATTGACACCCGATCGGCAGCCGCTTTTAAGGCAGCCACCGACAATGGCACCATTTAGAGAATCCGGGCCTTAACCAGATACAAATTAATTGCCTATATATAATATGCAAACTGCTTTAATTGTAACCACAGAAAGGTGGTATATCAAATCCCATCCCCTTTCCTTTCACCTATAAAAAGCCTATGGCAGCCAACCACAGGCTGAATATGGGTCCCTAAACATTTTCCTCATAGTCACAAAACAGGAGTAGCCACTCAATATATATCAAGTCCAAAGACTGAAATTAAGTAAAGAGTATGAAAAAAAAAATGTTCTCCAGTGATTTCTTATGTTGATGTGTGTATAAAATAATACATTCTGTACTCAGTTTGGATTTTTTGGCACTATTTATAAAACTAAGCTCTATTCTATAAATGGCATTCAAAGTTAGGCACCATTTATTTAGATTTCTAGTCCATTTTCCGAAGGATTTAGATCAACTAGACCAGGGGTAGGGAACTCCGGTCCTCGAGAGCCGTATTCCAGTGGGGTTTTCAGGATTTCCCCAATGAATATGCATTGAAAGCAGTGCATGCAAATAGATCTCATGCATATTCATTGGGGAAATCCTGAAAACCCGACTGGAATACGGCTCTCGAGGACCAGACTTCCCTACCCCTGAACTAGACCTTGATGTAAATCCTCATGCCTAAATTAGGTGCACATCCCTCTTAATTCTATAAACAGCATGCATATATTGCAGGAATGACCCTGATCCGCACATGACCCTCCCATGGTCATGCCTTCTTTTTGGACTCGCACATAAAATTTACTCATAGATCCCAGCACCTAAAAATGCATGCATAAATTTTAATTGATGCTAATTAACACTAAGAACTTGATTATTAATACCAATTAGCATTAATTGTTCAGTTATTTCTCCAAAACATAAAGCTATCTGTTTAAAATGTAACGCTAGCTATCCTCTTCATAACCTCTAATTCCTTATGTCCTTCCCTCATTTATTGAATTACTTGTAAACCATGTTGAGCTCTATCTTTATGGAAATGGTGTTAAATGATCATAATAATTACAAGTCAAAGATCTTGATGCTTTTTTGGAGTATGTTTCTGTCTCTCTCTCTGCTTATTTTTATCTCTATTTTGTTTACTTTAATTATTTTAATTCTATCTTTAAATTATTTATTCATTACTTGTTGGAATGTTTCATTTCTATCTCTATCTCTACCTCTGTCTTTTTATTTTTATTTTTCATACTGTTTCTTCAGGTACTTTAGTTAGATTGTGAGCCTTTGGGACAGGTGGGGAATTTCCAAGTACCTATCTTATTTATTTAGTTTTTATTTATTGTATCTTTAATGCATCATTTTTGTAAACCGCTTAGAAACCTCACAGTTATTAGCGGTATATAAGAATTAAATTAAATTAAATGATGCGGTATACAAACTTAAGGTTTAGTTTAGTTTAGTTAAATTGCATGTGAAAATTGGGTAAATGCCCAAATTCCTGCATGCAATATTTAGGCCATGTGTTTTATCCACTGGAAACAAGATGTTGTGAAATCAGTGTTCCTGGGGAAGATAAGTCATAGGGTTATACTACCTTCCCTAAGACTGAAATGAAATGCCTCACTGTGCTGCCAGAATATTTACTTTTTGCTAGATAAGTATCAGACCCCTACAGCTTATGGAGGATTGGCATCATATTATGACTAGTGCAATAATTTTTATTGTACCCAGTCTACTTTCTTCCCTTTTGATGTTGAGATTTGCAGAAAGTGGAGAAAGATGGCATTACACAAAAGGTCTTAAGAACTAATACGAGGGTGAATCAAAAAGTAAAGGCAATTGTTAGATTACACGATAGCCGGAACAGAGCTAATAAAATGCAACATATGTATTCATACATTGCCTATTGGATAATTTGTCCACGTACATTGCAGGACTTGACCTTTAGTCGTATGGCAAGCCCAAGGTCAGAAATATGGATGCTTCATTGCAAGATTGCACCATCAAAGAACAGCGTGCAGTAGTGCACTTTTCTTTGGGCAGAGAGAGTGAAACCTGTGGAAATTCACCATCGGCTATTGACTGAGTACATAGCACTATCAAGCAACGAAAGTTTTATGAGTGAGTAAAAAGGTTTAAAGCGGGATGAACAGGTGTAACCGACGAAGGTTGTTCTGGTTGCCCATCAACATCACGCACACATGAGCACATTGACAGGGCAAATGCCTTGATTAGAGAAGATAGACAGATAACGGTGATTTAGTTGGCTGTAAATTTGGATATCAGCTATGGATCTGTATTTGCCATAATGGTTGATGACTTGGGATACAGGAAAGTCTGTGTATGATGGGTTCCCAAACAGCTTACTGATCTGCACAAGCAAGAGTGTGTGGAGGTTGCAACCCAATTCCTGAGACGGTATGAAGAAGATCCGAGTATTCGGGAGAGAATTGTCACCGGCGATGAGACATGGGTGCATCACTGCAACCCGGAGAGCAAAAGACAAAGCATGATGACATAAAGGAAGCGGTGCTCACCTAGCTTTGGGAGCAGCCGAAAGACTTCTTCTCTGCAGGAATGCAGATGCTAGTTGAATGGGCTACTGGGCTTCATGGACCATTGGTCTGACCCAGTAAGGCTGTTCTTTTGATACAACAAATGCACCATCTTGCATGGGGACTGTGTGGAAAAGTGATATGTTCAATTGCTCACAGTTACTTCTATTAAAGCTGTTAAATGTATTTTGCCTTTATTTTTGATTTACCCTCGTATATAGGTGTCTGGAGAATCATTAGCATATGCTTAAACCATTTCAGAACTTTTAAGCTCTACATTTAATTTTTTAATCAGTACAAAATGTCAGAATGTTTAGTCGGAGGAGTTTTGAAACAGGACTTGCTCAGTGTCTTTAGCTTGACTGGTTAACACTGATTTAGAAGTTCTCTTTGTATGTTTGGTCAGTCTCTTCAATAGTATTTAGAGGGAGGGAGAGATGTACGAGATGAAGGATACATTGATTGATGCCCTTGGTCAGCTTTGAATCAATTATAGATTTATGTACAAATCTATTGGAAACCAACATCATGCTCATGTTTTACATAAACTAAAGCAACGTTCAGTAAAAATATAATGAAAGTGATGAAGTGAAAAGTAACAATAAAAGGCAACAGTTTTTTTCTATTTTATATAATTTTTTAATAGTCCAGTAGTTGTCCTCTTCACTAAACTTTCTTTCATTAGGATGCTGAGGGATTTCCTATATTTTTATCCCATCTAGTTCAGGAGGTGCGATCACCATCTCTGGCCAGAGCTCATAGAATCTTTCTAGAACCTCACTCACATTCAGCTTGTCTCTGTTGAGTCCTAGAGACTTTGAATGTTGTCCCCAACCATAGTTATTTTATTTATTTGATTTGTTTTTAGCCTATCCTTGGGTACTCAAGTATTTTCTTTATCTGTCCCAGCGGGCTCACAGTAGAGCAGGGGTGTCCAATGTCGGTCCTCGAGGGCCGCAGTCCAGTCGGGTTTTCAGGATTTCCCCAATGAATATGCATGAGATCTATTTGCATGCACTGCTTTCAATGCATATTCATTGGGGAAATCCTGAAAACCCGACTGGACTGCGGCCCTCGAGGACCGACATTGGACACCCCTGCACTAGAGGATTAACTGACTTGCCAGGGTCACAAGGAGCAGTACAGACTTTGAACCCACAAACTCAGGGTGCTAGGCTATAACTCTTAACGATTATGTCACACTCTCCTCCTATAGTTGACAATAGGAAGAGAAGGTGGAGTAGAGAAATCCATACCTTTTGCATTGCAATGTCCTAGAGAACTGCCAAGTCATTGGCCTTGGTCCCTAGAAGATTATTTTTTAATGCTTTATTGATGTATGTCTTTATGAAAGGTGAAGGCATTGCCCGTTAATCCTGTCTGATCTTACAACCATATAGCTCCAAAATCCTTTGGATATAGTACTAGTTTTCCTTTGCCTAAATTTGACTGCTCATTTTGACTACTGTACTTTTTTTCTGTCTCAACAGATTCTGTATGACAGCCCAAAAGCTCGTCGGGAAGTGGAGTATCACTGGCGGGCATCAGGGGGACCTCACATCGTACGCATTCTCAATGTTTATGAGAACATACATCGTGGGAAAAGATGCCTTCTTATCGTCATGGAATGGTACAAACTAGTATTTCTGATCCCTCTGTGTTTGCCAAGGTCATTGCCCCCATCTACTACTACTATTAATTATTTCTATAGCGGTACCACACATATGCAGCGCTGTACAGAGTCACAAAGAAGAAGAAAACAGTCCCTGCTCGAAAGAGCTTACAATCTAAACAGCCAAGATAGACATACAGGATGTCATGGATACAGTTAAGGGGAACAGTGAATAAGCTGGAGGGCAGAGGAGTAGGGTTGAGGATTGAAGGCTGTATCAAAAAGGTGGATTTTCAGTCTGGTTTTAAACAAGGGAAGGGAATGAGCTTGGCAGTGGAGGAAAAGGGTAAAGCTAAGAGCGGCTTATCTGAGGAATGGAGTTCGCTGGGAGGTGTATAAGGAGCGATAAGAGAGGAGGGGCAGCAAAATGAACACACTTTTGTAGGTCAGCAATAGGAGCTTGAACTGTATGCGATGGCAGATAGGGAGCCGGTGAAGTGATTTAAGGAGAGGGGTGACATAAGAGTAGCGAGGTTGGCAGAAGATGAGTGGTGCAGCAGAGTTTTGCACAGATTGCAAGGGGGAGAGTACAAGGGTCCGGGTAGTGTGCTTAGAGAGGAAGGGGCGAAGAGATAGAAGTGACAGGTCTTAGCAGCTTGTTGGATGTGCGTAGAAAATGAGAGGTCGGAAGCGAAGATAACTCCAAGGTTGCGAGCAGAGGAGACCAGAGCATCATATGTTAAAGGAGAGATGAATCAAAAATCCATTCCATATTACTCAGAACCCTGCTTCCAAACATGGTCTACAGATTGCTTGGTAGCATCCTAAAATCTAAAACAGTTAATCTGGTTGAGAAGTAAGTGAATCACAGAATAACTAAAGAAATATTATTCAGAATTAGAGCTAATGTTATTTCTAAACTCCCACCTTGCTTTTCACATATCAACTGTGAATAAGTCTTAGAGGCTGGCTGCCTAGTAAATTAGTCACATTGAATTCCAATAAGTGAAATTCAAATCACAAACCAATTATGGATAAGAAATAAATCATTGGTGAGTCAGACCACCAGGCAGTTTTATAGGTCACAATTTGAGGTCATCTCTGAATATTTTTAAACTGTTTATTTGGGGATAAGGGAAGGGAGAGAAAGTCCAATGTCACTTAGGGTTCCTTTTACTAAGAAGCGCTAGCTGAAAAATTACCGCCTGCTTAAAAGGAGGTGGTAGCGGCTAGTACACGCGGCATTTAGTGCGCGCTAAGGCCCAAATGTACCTTTGTAAAAGGAGCCCTTAATTTCATCACCTTCCTACTATCTTTAAAATTAGTTCAGTAGCTTTTGAATAAGTTGGGTAAATACCAGTATTAGCCATTTTGGCAAAGAAATGTAGGCCAACAAAGAAAAATGAGGAGACCCAATGATCCACTGTGAAAACAAAAAAACTGTGGATACAGATGTTCTAGAGATAATTTATTATACACTGACATATAAAAACAATGATAAAAAAAAAATACAGTGATAAAATCCAACCAGTTGGATTTTTATCACTGTATTTTTTATCATTGTACTTTTTTAAATTGAATTTTCATGTTTTTATATGTCAGTGTATAATAAATTATCTCCACAACATTTGTATCAACAGTTTTTTGTTTTTATAGAAATGTAGGCAGCATACTAGCTTTCCTGTTTCTTGCTTCCAACATCCTCTGTTTGTCCCGTTTCTTCTGCATACCTTACTCTGTTTACATTGGTAGCACCTTGTTTTTCAGCATGGAGGGAGGAGAGCTTTTCACCCGGATCCAGCAGCGAGGTGATCAAGCTTTTACTGAAAGAGGTAGGTTATGATGTTACAGCAGATGCTTTCTGCAGTCTGACGAGTCCAGACTTTATAAGCCAGCCCATCTTAAAACAAATGACGTAAGGTTGGGCACTATGGGGCTCATTTTCAAAAGGGAAAAACATCCAAAAAGTGGCATAAAGAAGCAGATGGACATTTGTCTCCCCGAACCTTTCCAATCCGATATTTTCAAAACCTATTTTCAATTCGTCTAAATCCCAAGGGGCGAGTTGGAGGCATGGTGTGGGTGGGACTAGGGTAGGCTTATGACTTGGCCATTTTTCTACACTAAAATCCCTTAGTGAGAAAAATATTCAAAATAATAAAGACCACTAGTATCCCACTATTTGTGAAAAAGTGCAAAACCAAGCCACCTTATCACTAATTGATTACTGGAAGGGCCTCAGTTACAGAGCCTACGCAAGTCATAGACTTTGACCGCAAAAGTCTGCGTAGTTATCCAACTCCTTAGCTCCAATCATCGGCCTCCTTCCAGACCCTTACTTATCTTCAATTTTTTGTATTCCCCGTTTTTTAATATTTTTAATATATTTTTTAATATTCTTTTACACTTATATATTTTTTAATTTTCTTAAATAATTTTAAAGGCTATCCATAACTTATTCTAAAATGATCACTTTCTAAAAATTCCTGTTTTATAATCTTCGTTTTATAATGCACTAATTCAATTAAATGAGACTTTGCTTCAACGTTTTCAGCTTCATATATATTGAGAATCATGTGCAACATCAATATTCTGAGACTTTCAAAATGAGATTACTTAGCTTTGAATTAATGTTCAAGTTGTATGCTCTCAGCAATATGTTTCAAAACATGCCAACGTGGCCAGCGTTTCGTGGAAGATTATTCGGAACCACTGCCTCAGGGCCAACTAGTGAAACATGCTGCTGAAAATAAAATCCAAAATAAGAAAGACAGATATTGTTTAACCTTTTAAATCTGTAGTATTGAAAACCTTACATACCTACTACGTTGTATCATCAAATAGTGGGATACTAGTGGTCTTTATTATTTTGGCCATTTTTCTGCCATAATCAAACATTTAAGAATACGTCCAAGGTACAATTTGGATGTTTGGGGCTAGACCTGTTTTAACAATGAATAAGTGCCAAAAAGCCAAACAGAAACAAGGTGGAACAGAAGATCTGGATGATCACAGGTTTTTCAACAAAAGTGTAAACAGTCCCAAAAGGAATATGATGTAATCATAGAAGGACCCAACATGATCTGTGTTTCGGCACTTGATGCCTTCCTCATTTGGGAAAAAAGAACACAGACAATTTTCCACCCATCCAGCACTGTCGCAATTGCTCTAAACAAAAGTGCAAAGTTTTATTTAATGACAGATAAGGTGATTTCCAGTCATTGGTATTTAAGAAGAAATGGCTGAGGCCCTCTTTTACAAAGGTGTGCTAAGCATTAACCGCCAACGCATCCATAGGATAACATGCACATGTTAGCGCATGTTTAGTGTGTGCTTAAAAGCTTAGCACACCTTCGTAAAAGAGGGGGGTGAGTATATGTTCCCCCATATGAGATTAGACATGGGTGAGCAAGTAATGCTCTGGGTTTTATCAGAAGGCTGAAATGTTGTACTAACTTCTTTATTTATTTTAGAGGCTTCTGAAATAATGAGAGACATTGGCTCAGCTATCCAATACCTCCATGCAATGAACATGGCTCACCGTGATGTGAAGGTGAGTAGGGAAAATAGGACATGCAGAGCTGCTGCTGACACTTGAATTGAGAGAGACATATAGACAAATCTGATCAATTTCTTTGCCTGGGTGACCAGAGAATTGAATAGAGGTTGTGCACTAGATGTTATCAAAGCCTTTGACAGTGTCCCACACAGACGTCCGATAAATAAACTGAGTGCCCTTAGGATGGGTCCCAAAGTGACGGGCTGGGTCAGGAACTGGTTGAGTGGAAGGCGACAGAGGGTGGTGATCAATGGAGATCGCTCTGAGGAAAGGGATGCTACCAGTGGTGTGCCTCAAGGTTCTGTTCATGGGCCTGTTCTTTTTAACATTTTTATAAATGATATTGCCGAAGGGTTGTCAGGTAATATTTGCCTCTTTGCGGATGATACTAAAATCTGCAAGAGTAGACATGCCGGATAGTGTGAATAACATGAAGAAAGACCTGGTGAAGCTTGAAGAATGGTCTGAAATTTGGCAGCTAAAATTTAATGCTAAGAATTGCAAGGTCATGTATTTGGGCTGCAAAAACCAAAGGGAACAGTACAGTTTAGGGGGTGAAGAACTTTTGTTCATGACAGAAGAGCGGGACTTGGGTGTAATTGCATGTGATGATCTTAAGGTGGCCAAACAGGTAGAAAAGGTGACGGTGAAATCTAGAAGGATGCTAGGTTGCATAGGGAGAGGTATAGCCAGTAGGAAAAAGGAGGTATTGATGCCCCTGTATAAGACTTTGGTGAGACCTCATTTAGAATATTGTGTACAATTCTGGAGGCCGCACCTTCAAAAAGATATAAAAAGGATGGAGTCGGTCCAGAGGAAGGCTACTAAAATGGTGTGTGGTCTTCGCGATAAGGTGTATGGGGACAGACTTATAGATCTCAATCTGTATACTTTGGAGGAAAGGCGGGAGAGGGGAGATATGATAGAGACATTTAAATACCTACGTAATATAAATGCGCATGAGTCAAGTCTCTTTCATTTGAAAGGAAACTGCAATGAGAGGGCATAGGATGAAGTTAAGAGGTGATGGGCTCCAGAGTAATCTGAGGAAATACTTTTTTACGGAAAGGGTGGTAGATGCGTGGTACAGTCTCCCGGAAGAGGTGGTGGAAATAGAGACTGTCTGAATTCAAGAGGGCCTGGGATAGGCATGTGGGATCTCTGAGAGAGAGAAAGAGATAATGGGCCATATGGCCTTTACCTGCCGTCAGGTTTCTATGTTTCTTAGGCTTCTGGACAATTGCAACAATCATATAGAACTATAACTTATTGAACGGCTTTGATGAGAGCAGCACATTTGAAATTAAACAAAGATAAAGTTTTTATGCATTGGAGCTCATAATAGAGTTACTACACACAGATCTAATTGTTGGGATAGAAGGCACTAAATGTAAAATGGAAAAGTCATTAAAAGTACTGGATATTGCTTTGAATTCTAATTTGACCATGGAAATTCAGATGAACCAATTGGTAAAAAGTGCCTTCTGGGCTATGAGGAAATGAAGAGATCATAAATATATACAGTTAGACAGCTTAGCGTGACAGCGCTAAGGCGGCTTGAGGTGTCGCGGCGGCTGTCGGTGCATGCAGGCTGCGGCGGCTTGAAGCCCAAGGAAGTCAGAAGGTGAGCTTTCCGGTCTTCTGTATCGGCTGCAATATGTATGACTACCTCCCTTCGGGGATCCAGGCATACATTTGCAATCGATGCATGGAGATGGATAGCTTGAAATATCAGGTAAGACTACTGGAAGGAACAGTGATGGAACTCGAAGACAGAATCCGAGCACAGGAGAAGATTCTAGTGGAGTACAGCCCAAACGACGATGTCAAGGAACTAGAAATGTTCATAGAGGAAGCTCATCAGCACCATGTAGAGAGTACTCAGGAAACTCAGGAAACCGATGTGAGGAGAGAAGACACCCATGCAAACACAGAAGAAACCGAAGACGAGGTAGGAGACAACCGCACACCAGGAGGAATAGTGAGACCACAGGAAGACATCGCCCCACCCAAAGAACAGGAAACAATTTCAAGAGTATCATTGGAGAAGGAAGACTGGCCCTACTCCAAGGACGTGGACCAACACCCCCCAAGGAACTCCCGAATAAAGAAGATGGGGATCATCGTAGGCGACTCCATCATACGACATGTGGACAGCTACACCGCAGGAGGAAGAGAGGACAGAGTTGTCACCTGTCTGCCTGGAGCAAGAGTGAAGGATGTGACCAACAGGATCTCCAGGATCATAGATGGAGCAGGGGGAGAGGACACCGCTGTACTTATCCACGTGGGGACAAATGATGTGAGCGGGCGGAAGTATGACAGGGAAGAGCTGAAGGGCCAGCTCCGCTTTCTCGGAAGACAACTGAAGATCAGGGAGGTGAAGGTGGCCTTCTCCGAGATCCTCCCAGTACCAAGAGCGGATGGAAAGAGACAAGGGGAATTGCAAGTAATCAACGCCTGGATGAGACGATGGTGCGAAGAAGAAGGCTTCGACTTCGTGCGCAACTGGACGGCGTTCTGGGGAAAAAGCAAGTACTACAGAAAGGACGGACTACACCTCAACAAGGAAGGAGCAAGAGTTTTGGCAGGCAACATGAAGAAGGCAATCGAGAAGGCTTTAAACTGAAAGATAGGGGAAAGCCGACAGTCGACCACCGGTCGATGGTACGGATAGCAGGATGCCCCGACGAAGAAGCCAAGGACAACTACACCTACACAAGAGAAGACGACCTCACAGCCAATAAGGGAGAAAAAGCAGGAAGGGACAACTCAGACATAGGAGGGGACGACCACACAGCAAAAAAGGGTGATAACACAGGAGCAGTAAAGGATACCAAAATTGAAGCTACAGGGACGGCCAAGAGTAGAAGGTCCAAAAAGGTAACACGAAGAGAACTTAGATGTATGTATACAAATGCTAGAAGTCTGGGTAACAAAATGGGGGAACTAGAGACAATAGCAAGACGTGACATATTGGATATCATTGGCATAACAGAAACATGGTGGAATGAAGAAAACAAATGGGACACAGTACTACAGGGATACAAACTGTATAGAAGAGATCGAATAGGGCAGAAAGGTGGAGGTATTGCTCTATATGTTAAGGAGGGGATAGATTCTGTTGAAATGGTTAAAACAGAAAGGAAAGAGAAGCTGGAGTCACTCTGGATCAAAATTCCTGGTCAATATGGCGCAGATACGAAAATTGGCCTTTACTATCGTCCACCAGGACAGGCGGAGGAAACTGACGCAGAAATGATGGAGGAAATCAAACAAGAATGCAAGACAGGCAATGTAATTATATTGGGAGACTTCAATTTCCCAGGGATAGACTGGAAACTAGCAACCTCCAACTGCGGCAAGGAAGCCAAGTTCCTGGAGGTGCTAGGGGATTGCTTCCTGGAACAAATGGTAAAAGAGCCGACAAGAGGCAACGCCACCTTGGACTTGGTCCTAAATGGCCTCACGGGACCGATAACAGAAGTGGAAGTCATAGTTCCACTGGGAACGAGTGATCATAATGTAATCAACTTTAAACTACACATCAGGAAAGGGAAACATGCCAAAACCTTAACCACCACCTTGAACTTTAAAAAGGGTAAATATGATAGCATGAGAGCCATGGTAGAAAAACGACTCGAGAAGATGATGGACAAACTTGAAACGGTTGATCAGGCATGGACACTACTGAAAAATACTATCACAGAAGCACAAGATCTCTACATTCCGAAGATTTCCAAAGATCGGAGAACAAAGAGCAAAAGAGAACCGGCATGGCTTACCATACAGGTGAAGGAAGCCATAAAAGAAAAGAAGGACTCTTTCAAAAAATGGAAATGCATAAAGACAACCGAAGCCTGGAACAAACATAAAGATGATCAGAAGAAATGTCACAAGGCGGTGAGGAATGCAAAACAGGAATATGAGGAAAAAATAGCCCAGGAGGCCAAAAACTTCAAGCCCTTCTTTAGATACGTGAAAGGGAAAAAACCTGCAAAAGAGGCAGTGGGACCCCTGGACGACCAGGGAAGAAAAGGGTACGTCAAGGAAGATAAACAAATCGCAGACAAACTAAATTCCTTCTTTGCGTCCGTCTTTACGAAGGAGGACACCTCAACAATACCTGAAGCGGAGAAAGTGTTTGCAGGAGAAATAGAAGACAGCCTCACCACAGTTGAAGTGGACTTAGACCAGATATACTATCAGATCGACAAACTTAAAAGCGACAAATCCCCTGGACCGGATGGGATTCATCCGAGAGTCTTAAAGGAATTGAAGGTTGAAATCGGAGAGTTATTGCAAAAACTTGCAAACCTGACAATCAGAACTGGACAGATACCGGACGACTGGAGGATAGCGAACGTCACCCCAATTTTCAAAAAAGGATCGAGAGGGGAACCGGGCAACTATAGACCTGTGAGTCTTACGTCTGTCCCTGGCAAGATGGTTGAAGCACTGATCAAGGATAGCATAGTCCGGCACTTGGACGCATATGACTTAATGAAACCCAGTCAACATGGATTCAGGAAAGGGAAATCATGTTTGACTAATTTACTCCAATTTTTTGAGACCGTGAACGAGCAAATCGATAGTGGGAAGCCGGTGGACATAATATATTTGGACTTCCAGAAAGCGTTTGACAAAGTTCCACACGAAAGACTTCTCAGGAAACTACATAGCCATGGCATAGAGGGGGATATACAAAGATGGATAGGCAAATGGCTGGAAAACCGAAAGCAGAGAGTGGGCATAAATGGGAAGTTCTCCGACTGGGAGAAAGTGACTAGTGGTGTGCCCCAGGGCTCGGTACTTGGGCCGATCCTTTTTAATATTTATATCAATGACCTAGAGGAAGGAACATCCAGTGAGATCATCAAGTTTGCAGACGATACAAAACTATGCCGGGCAATCAGATCGCAGGATGATAGCGAGAAACTCCAGAGCGACTTGTGTCAGTTAGAAACATGGGCGGAGAAATGGCAGATGAAATTCAATGTGGAGAAATGCAAGGTAATGCATTTAGGCAATAAAAATAAGGAATACGAGTATACAATGTCAGGTGCAACTCTGGGGAAGAGTGAACAAGAAAAGGACCTGGGTGTGCTGATAGACAGAACCCTGAAGCCGTCGGCACAATGCGCGGCAGCGGCAAAGAAGGCAAATAGAATGTTGGGCATGATAAAGAAAGGAATCTCGAGTAGATCGGAGAAAGTTATAATGCCGCTTTATAGGGCAATGGTCAGACCACACTTGGAATACTGCGTCCAACATTGGTCTCCCTACCTAAAGAAGGATATAAAACTGCTGGAGAGGGTGCAGAGACGAGCAACAAAACTGGTGAAGGGTATGGAGAAACTGGAATACGAGGACAGACTTATAACACTAGGATTGTTCTCCCTTGAGAAAAGGAGACTGCGTGGGGATATGATCGAGACCTTCAAAATACTGAAAGGAATCGACAAAATAGAGCAGAGAAGATTATTTACATTGTCCAATTTGACACGGACTAGAGGACATGTAATGAAGCTAAGGGGGGACAGGTTCAGGACTAATGTCAGGAAGTTCTGCTTCACTCAGAGAGTGGTTGACACCTGGAATGCTCTCCCAGAGGAGATTATTGCGGAATCTACCGTCCTAGGCTTCAAGAGCAAACTAGATGCATATCTCCTTAAGAGAGGCATATAAGGATATGGTGGAATATAAATTACGCCAGGTGTACACCTGGCAGGGCCTCCGCGTGTGCGGATCGCCGGACTTGATGGACCGAAGGTCTGATCCGGAGAAGGCAGTTCTTATGTTCTTATGTTCTTATGTTCTTATGTTCTTGAGGCGCCTGAAGGACGCGGCGGCTTGAGGCACCTGCAGGACGCGGCGGCTGTTGGTGGAGGGCAAGGGGGGAAGGGGGAAGAGACACTGAAGGGAGAAAGAGGGAGACATGCTAGACCTGCAAGAGGGAAGAGGAGGTGATGCAGAAGGGAAAAAGCTGGACTTAGAGGGGGGGAGGAGGCGAAGAGACACAGAAGGGAGAAACATTGGACCTCCAGAAGGAAAGAGGAGAAACAAAGAGGAGAACTCCTGGAGCAGCAGCAACAACGACAATGCAGGGGGGGGAAGGGAGGGGAGAGAAGGAGAAATGCTGGAACTGAGGGGGGGGAGGTGAGGAAAAAAGAGAGGAAATACTGGCCCCATGGGGCGGGAGGGGGTAGAGGTGACCTGGCTTGGCCACCGTTAGATCGGGCTACTAGGCTGGATGGTTCTTTGACTGTTGGCGCTTCTGGGCCGAGGACTGTGAAGCCTGGAGATGTGGGGAAGTGCCTTTGGTGTGGAAAGAGGGCGCCGGGAAGGCGAGTGCGGCCGTTAGTTCCCGCCGGAGTCATAGTAACATAGTAACATAGTAGATGACGGCAGATAAAGACCCGAATGGTCCATCCAGTCTGCCCAACCTGATTCAATTTAAAATTTTTTTTTTTTTTTTTTAATTTATTTATTTTTTTTTTCTTCTTAGCTATTTCTGGGCTAGAATCCAAAGCTTTACCCGGTTCTGTGCTTGGGTTCCAACTGCCGAAATCTCTGTTAAGACTTACTCCAGCCCATCTACACCCTCCCAGCCATTGAAGCCCTCCCCTGCCCATCCTCCTCCAAACAGCCATACACAGACACAGACCGTACAAGTCTGCCCAGTAACTGGCCTAGTTCAATCTTTAATATTATTTTCTGCTTCTAAATCTTCTGTGTTCATCCCACGCTTCTTTGAACTCAGTCACAGTTTTACTCTCCACCACCTCTCTCGGGAGCGCATTCCAGGCATCCACCACCCTCTCCGTAAAGTAGAATTTCCTAACATTGCCCCTGAATCTACCACCCCTCAACCTCAAATTATGTCCTCTGGTTTTACCATTTTCCTTTCTCTGGAAAAGATTTTGTTCTACGTTAATACCCTTTAAGTATTTGAACGTCTGAATCATATCTCCCCTGTCTCTCCTTTCCTCTAGGGTATACATATTCAGGGCTTCCAGTCTCTCCTCATATGTCTTCTGGTGCAAGCCTCCTATCATTTTCGTCGCCCTCCTCTGGACCGCCTCAAGTCTTCTTACGTCTTTCGCCAGATACGGTCTCCAAAACTGAACACAATACTCCAAGTGGGGCCTCACCAATGACCTGTACAGGGGCATCAACACCTTATTTCTTCTACTGACTACGCCTCTCTTTATACAGCCCAGAATCCTTCTGGCAGCAGCCACTGCCTTGTCACACTGTTTTTTCGCCTTTAGATCTTCGGACACTATCACCCCAAGGTCCCTCTCCCCGTCCGTGCATATCAGCTTCTCTCCTCCCAGCATATACGGTTCCTTCCTATTATTAATCCCCAAATGCATTACTCTGCATTTCTTTGCATTGAATTTTAGTTGCCAGGCATTAGACCATTCCTCTAACTTTTGCAGACCTTAACAGCCCCACATGGCTTCTGAAGCGCGCTTTAATGGGCATTCTTTGACGCGCGCGCTCAGGACCCCCCTCCCCTCTGGTCACAGCCCTGTTGGCGTGCCCAAAATCGGGCGGGAAACACCTCAAAACCACTGCCTGCGCCAGCGACCCCTGGCATTCGCCCCAGAGCGTGGCTCCGAAGGACAGACGGGGGGGGGGGGAACGGGGTGACGGCGGGAAAGCATGCCGCGGCAGTTGTGCGCATGCGAAGGGGGTGCTCTAGCCATGGCCAGGAAAGCGAGGACGCAGATGAGCGTGGCACGCGAGGTAAGAGTGACGTCCTGTTCCTAACAGCAAGTTCCCACCAACACAGCACTTCTTAAAGAAAGACCGACAGGGGGAAGGGAGAGCGACAGAAAGAAAGACAGAAAGAAAGAAAGGGGGCAGGGAGAGAGACAGAAAGAAAGAAAAAGAAAGAAAGAAATGCCTAAGTCTACACATTTATTCTAGCACCCGTTAATGTAACGGGCTAAAAAACTAGTTTTAAATATTTATTTTCCAATGACATTATATGGATTTTAAAATATATTTCATAACTATTCCAAGTGAGATTAATGACTAGCTCTATAAATGATTATAATGTATTCATTTTGGAATATATGCTTTTAGGAGAGGGAAATTTTAATATTTTATTTGATGATGTTAATATGGTAGATTTTATAATCATAATTTATGAATGTTTTGAGTGAATGATAATGATAATTGCACTTGTAATCATCCTAGATTAATGATCTAGCTTCTTTCATATGTAATCCTCTTTAGTGAACCTTTACAAGCAAATAGCAGAGTTATAATTGTAGGTGTAATTTGAAAAGTGCACATATCAGGGTCTGATCAGCTCTTAGGCATATATCTTATCTGCAGGAAGCCTTACTTACACTGAGTTGATGGTAGTCCTTAGCACCAAGATGTGTTTCTTCTAAGGGGAGCAGTAACACTGAGGCTGTGAGTTCAGTTCCAGCCTGCTCCCTGTGACTCTGGGCAAGGCATTTAACCCTCCATGGCCCCAGGTACCATAGTCAGATTGTAAGCCTGCCGGGACAGATAGGGAAAAGAGTTCCTGATTACTCGTCAATGTGTTATAAACCACTTTGGATGAATCTCTTCATTAAAAGGCAGTTAATAAAACCAAATAAATAAATAATGCTTGTACCCTGTCATAGCCAGAGAACCTGCTGTACACAGCCAAAGAGACCACTGCAGAGCTCAAGATCACAGATTTTGGGTTTGCCAAAGAGACAACACAGCAAAATGCACTGCAGACTCCCTGTTACACGCCATATTATGTGGGTAAGTCTTTAGGCCTGCTTCCTTCACTCCCTACCTGGTGCTATTTCTCTTTACCTGGACAGAGCTCATGGTTTTCCAGACTTTTAACTTTTTCAGTTTATTGAGATTTATTCAGCTTAATTAATAAAAGCATCCTACCCTCTAGTCCTAGTCTCCCTTACAGAAACCACTGTCCATGGAAGTTGGGAAGTTGGTATTCTTCACAGCTTGTATAGAGGGTACAACCACCCTAAATTTGGAAGGTCACTTTTTTACTAGGTTAAAACTTCCATTTGTTTCCTGCTTTAATCTGCAAAATTGTTTTCAATCAAAGGTTTGTGGTTTTTTTTTTTTTTTTTACGAAAAATGCCTCATTTCCTCCAGAGGTCAAAGCAACATATGAAAGCCAGACATCCTAAATTTTGTGGGACAGGATCAGATTCCTGGCACTAATATATTCCTTCCCCCCTTTCCATGTTTTTCCGCTAGCACCAGAAGTACTTGGACCAGAGAAATACGATAAGTCCTGTGACATGTGGTCCCTAGGTGTGATCATGTATATCCTGTAAGTATCCAAGAAGCAGGGCTTCATGATCGTGCAAAACTGCCTTCCAGATATGTTGGGAGATTGATGGATCTTAGTCATTAAAGGCTCTAGGGAAAGGTTAAATAAAAGGGGTGACGTGGGGCAACCCTGACGAGTGCCTCTGAATAAAGTAAATAGTTTGGATAAATTATTATTAGCCATTATACAAGCTGTAAGAGAATAAAGAAGGTGGATCATTTGAATATATGAGTCAGGAAGATAGATATTTCCACTCTACCCGATCAGAGGCTTATTCTGCATCAATTGAGACTGCAAATGCTGGTTTAGTCCATGATCGGGTAGTCAGTTGAGTTATCCACATATTTTATTATACATCTCTAATCCTAAAGCCTCTCTTCCTTGCTAGGACTTAGACACTCTGCCCCCTCTGATTAAAAGTCAAGTTCTCAACTGGTTGCGGAAGCCAGTTGCCAGTGGGTTAAAGGGGGGGACTGGGGTGGGGGAGGCTTCTCTTGTTGGGTGGGACTGGACCGAGTCTGGGTATAAGAACCCAGCCTGGACTCTGCCGGTCTCCGCCTGTTTGGGTGGTTTGTTTTTGTTGTTTCTGTTCCTGAATACTATAGATTGAAAATGTTCTCTCACCTGCTATGTTTGTTTGGCTATTATCATTTAATAAACTGTTTTGTAAAAAAACAAACAAACCCAAAAACTGTCTTCTAGATTAAGTATAAACAGCAATAATTCTATGTATCCTGTACAGAAAGAAGAAGATTACGGTTTCTGCATTCCTGGGGATATAATCTAGACTCTTTGTTATCATCATGAAAGGGTTTAATGTTCTTCTCAAAAGATCAGCCCTGTGCAGGTGGAATGTGAGGGTCGGGAGCAGCCAGCATCCTGCACTTATAATCTCTGGGTACGCTTTCTACTTCTCTTACAGCTTGTGTGGCTTCCCCCCATTCTACTCCAACACAGGCCAGGCCATCTCCCCAGGGATGAAGAAGAGGATTCGCTTGGGCCAGTATGAATTCCCTAATCCCGAATGGTCTGAGGTGTCAGAAGAAGGTAAGGCGATACCTCGCGGTCCATCTCCCCCCCCTAAATAGTATCACTTTCTATGGTTTTCAGCTCCTCTGACAGTAATGAAGGCCGATCTTCGCAAATCTTGTTGCCTGCGGTAGTCTTTCTGCTGTGTTAAACTCTGCATTAATGGAAATGAAACGACTAAAATATAATGAGTGATTAATAAGTCATATAGGCATAGATTGCTAAATTCTATAAAGTCCCCTAAGGTCAGGCACCTACATCGATGTTAATTGGACTTAATTGAAAGTTAGGATGTGCCTAGTCCAAAGCACCTGCCTAAAAGTTGGGTTGTGCTCTTGCTTTTGACTTAGCCATCGTTGTGTGAACAACAAAACAAGAAAACCCTGGCAGAAATAGAGTGCACCTAAAAGTCAGTACGTATAGCAGTGTCTAACACTACTTTAGGCAGCTCTAAGCGTGATTCTAGACAGTGCACCTAACTTTATAGAGTAGCACTTACCGTTGCACTAGTCAGCATCGATTTTTTTTAGGTGACATATATAGAATCGGGCCCAGAGAGCTTATCATTTCAGTTTATAATCTCCCCCTTTCTACACATTATGGTAAAATAATTTTTTATTGGAACAGACAAAAACACAAGTACCAAGATTCAGCCCAAAGAAAACAGTTTTATACCAACCAATAAATCCCCCACACAGACCGGAGTCCCCAAAAATACACAATGGAAAACTTGCTCCACATTATTTTTTCCATCCTTTTCTACTGAGTTGTATCACTGGTTGCTATATAATATACAAGAGAAAACTAGCACACAGAAATGGTGCCACACCAGTGATAGGTGGTGCTAAACCGCTGCATGCCCAAAGTGTCTCATATGTAACCCAGAAGGTGGCATGGCCATGGGAGGGATATGGGGCATTCCAAATATTTAGGTGCAGTGTTACAGAATACCAGGGTTACAAACCCAATTTTCATGCCAGGATTTATGCCAGGTTTCAGCTGGTGTAAGTCCTCATACCCAAATTTGGGTGCAGGAATCCTCTCTAAGCGCCGTTCTGTAAAGGCTTTGTACAATAACAGTACCCAAATTTGAGTGCCATATACAGGCAAACCTTGGTTTGCGAGTAACGCAGTTTGTGAGTGTTTTGCAAGACAAGCAAATCGTGCCTCGCAAACCGAGCGTTGACTTGATTTACGAGCCCCCCTCCCTTGTGAACCGGCATCACCCCCTCTGCAAATGCCCCCCCACGAGAATGTCTCCCCAAGAACCGGCATCGCCCCTTCCCCGTGAACATCCCCTCCCACCCGAGAACCAGCATTGCCCACCCAAACCCAAACTCTTACCTCGATCTGGCACCGGCACGCAGCACCAACCCACAGGACATGCCGGTGCCGGTATCTGCAGATCCTGCCTCTTGCTGCTGGTTCTGAGCCTTAAGATGTTAGCCCAATTAAGGAGGTTTTTATGCCTGCGAGGTTTCCCTTTCTCCAAATTGACTCATTTTCCTGTTCTTTAGGTGATAAAGGGGTTCTGAGGCTTTTTCCTCCTTCCGTGTTTTGGACTGCTTATGTTTATAACTGGTCATCAAGCACGTTACATGATAACTGTTTGTTTAACACACACAATAAGTGATTTTTGTTTGAGCCCACACAGGAGTGTTGTTTTCGCAAATTGTATGTGTTCTATGTTCTAGCCTTCAGAAAATAGACATAACATGCATGTTTCTATGCTTTTCCTGCTTCGGTATTCCATTGTAAAAGTCCCCACAGAAACAAAAGAGTCAGGTACATATAAGTGGGCAGGTTTTCCTTAGGCAATTTTCACTAAAATCTGGTATAAAGAAATTCTTTGATAAAAATGTGCTTGCAGACTATGCGGGCAATATGAAACATGCTCTCTCAATGACAGACGAGCTAGGAACGATTCTCACTGGTTGCATACAGGAAAGATTTTTGATGTTATCATTATAATATACAGACATAAGAGATTTTTGAATAAAAACAAGGAAATATGAAATTTTCACTTTGGGGGAATACCAGGGAGCCTCAAAGCTATAGACATAAGCAGCGCCATTTTAGCCCGGATAGAGATGTTGGAATTGAAATGTGCCGCTCATTGTGTTTCACTAGTATTTTAGAACAGAATCATCTGACACAGAGGCTGTTCTAAATACAAGAGCAATGCATGTTTATGTGGCATAAACATCCATTTTAGAAAAATAAATGTGTTGAATGTAGCAATACCTAAAAAGGGAAGATCATTGGGCCAAAAAGAAAGTTTTATTCCTGTTTATTGCTGCCTCTGTGAGCCTGCCTTCTAAACAAAATGTTATTAACACTACATTATTTCAGAGAAAGTTAATTACAGTAGACTCCTTGATTTCTCTGTAAAATACCTAATTGCTGAATGCAGTGTGGGTGTCCTCTGCTGGTGGGTAAGGATTATTGACAGGTTGTTGTTTTAGAAAAGACTTCTAATCCAGCTCCCTACAGGCATGAGAGTGAAATCTGCACCCAGAAAAAGGAAAAAAAAGAGCAAGAAACCAGAAATAAAAGAAATTGGAAGCTATTTGGGTTGAAATATTGCTATATCAACATAATGCGTATTGACCACTAAATTCCAGCTCCCAACTCCTCTCACCTTGGGTTCTGCATTCTTAACCTATATGTCATGTCTGTCTGTCCAAGTTAGATTGTAGCTCTTCTGAGAAGGGACCATCTATTAAATGTTAAAATATACAGCACTGCAAACGCCTTTCAGCGCTATATATGTGATAAATAATAGTAATAGTGTGTGGTTTGCATAAAGGAAAGTATCAGACAGATAAAATTACAGCATATTCAACAACCTCTGCCAAATAATCAAGTTTTTAGTCTCTTTCTACAGGAAGGATAATTCCTACCTGATAAAAGATGGTAGGGAGCTCCAAAAAGGGACCACAAGAATAGCAAACAAAGTATTAAAATTCCGCAAATAACAGACTCCATTACAGCTTGAAGAATGAAGAAACAATTGATTCTATAAGCGAAAAGAATGTCCTAAAAATGGTACCCTTATTATAGTGTTCTTCAATGCAAGGCCTGGGGGCCAATGGCAGCCCTTGGCAACCTCTAGAATGGCCCTCATCATTCTGGGAGTTTATTATTATTATTATTTATTTATTGAATTTTTTTTTTTTAAATTATATTTTATTAACTTTTCAAATTTTATGTTCCAAGCTTTATATCTTGTACAGAAAACATAATCTAAGACATAACAAATTGAACAGAATTCATCAAATAAAAATAATTAAACATTCCTTAATTACACTCACGTCTTCATAAGTGATCCAAGAAGTAGAAAAAAAGAGTAATTACCGAAGTATAATGTTTATATTAAAGATATGTATAACTGCTGCTGAAACACAAGACTTATTCATTCTATACAGTAGTTGTTATTATTAACACCATCCTTTTCCAAGCGTTTTAGGGAGAGAAAACTAAGTAAGTGAGAAGGATCTACAAACACATATTTAAGAGAACGGTATCTGATAATACACTTGCAAGGGTACCGTAAAAAGAAAATACCCCCTAATTGGATCACCCTTGGTTTCAACATTAGAAATTCTCGTCTCCTCTCCTGCGTTTCTCTCGAAACGTCGGGGAAAATCTGTATTTTAAACCCCAGAAAGTCCTTAGTTCTATTTTTAAAGAACAATTTAAGAATCCAATCTTTATCTGGAGATAACGCTACAGTCAACAATAAAGTAGCTGGAAAAGCTACTTCTGTGTCGGATTTCTCCAAAAGTGCAGAAACATCCAAAGGACCTTCTTGCTGGTCATGATCCTGAATTTCTTGAGACTTCATAGGTAAATAATAAACCCTTGTAAGGGGAGGTAGGGAATTTTCTGGTATTTCCAATACCTCAATGAAGTAGCGTTTGATCATATCACGTGGAGTGATTGAGGGAATCTTGGGAAAGTTTATCAGACGTAAATTGTTAACATGATTACAATTCTCAAGAGCTTCAATCTTCCTCCTCAGCATAACATTGTCTTTTACGATTAAATCTTGATTTTGTTTAACTGTAGTTATCTCTTTATCCATTTTTTTTTTTACTATCTGCTATCACCAGTGTCAAGTCCTGTTTTAAAAGCTTTATTTCTTCTTTCTGAGTTTTTATTCCTTTATCCAAATACTCTATTCGTGGACTAAGAGAGTTACCTAAATTCGCCACCAAATCCCAAAGGGTGTCTAGGGTAACCTCTGGTGGTTTAGAAGGAGAAAAAGCTGCTGCAAGTGTAACACAGTACAGTTCTTTAGATTGTTTTACCTCCTGAAGCGCTTGTGCCTCATGAGCCGAAGATGTCCCGACCGCATTCCCATTCAGAGAGGAAAAACCTCTCTGTGCTGTTACCATGGGCAAGCTCTCCGAAATACCAGCCTCCGAGGTTGAGAGAACTTCCTCTTCCGGGGTAGTCTCTTCTCGCGGAGAACTTGCTCTTTGCGGTGTCGGTTGTAGAGGCGGAGTCCTGAGATCGGGGCTCAGCGTGACATCGAGCCCAGGGATAGCCGCCACAGCATTACTCCCTGCCGGCAGCTCCAGCGGGTGATTCCCCAACGGCGTCTGTCCTTGTTGAAGTCGTCTAAGAAATTCGTCTATAGTTATAGTTGATGGTTCCAAGCGTCAGGAGGCTCCACCGATGCTCTTCCCCCTTCTCTTAGGCATGGATAGAGAGAAACCTCTCACCACTTTACAGGAGAAATGGGATGAAGATCGAAGGCGTTCTCTCAGCTAGCCGGTAGTGGCATCCATCTTGGATCTCTATTTATTGAATTTTGAAATACATGACAATACATACGAGGAGCGGTTAGGGAAGTTACAGCTCTACTCACTCGAGGAACGTAGAGAGAGGGGAGATATGATTGAGACATTCAAGTATCTCATGGGCCGCATCGAGGTAGAAGAAGATATCTTCTTTTTCAAGGGTCCCGTGGTAACAAGGGGGCATCCGTGGAAAATCAGGGGCGGGAAATTGCACGATGACACTAGGAAGTTCTTCTTCACTGAAAGGGTGGTTGATCGCTGAACAGTCTTCCACTTCAGGTCATTGAGGCCAGCAGCGTGCCAGATTTTAAGGCCAAATGGGATAGACATGTGGGATCTATTCGCAGAGATAGATAGGGAGGGTCATTGGGGTGGGCAGACTGGATGGGCCTTGGCCCTTATCTGCCGTCTATTTCTATGTTTCTATGTTTCTAAGCAATAAAACACTTGTTTAGGCAAAATGAAAAGAAAACACTTTCCTAAGTATAAATTAAGTTATAACATAGGCAACAATTTAAATTCTTCTTAGACCCCCCAATTCAAATTCTGTGGGGAGACTAACCTTGAAAAAGGGACTTAAATTTTTACATAAGCAAGAAAAAAAAATGAAATCCTTATGGCATTAACGGAAATAGCTCCTCTCTATATATCTCAACCAACTTTCTTTAACTCTTGGAGATATTCTATAAGTCCAGAAAAGTCCTTAAATGGTCCGGAACAAAAAAGGTGTATTTCACCCCTGCATACTTGATTAGGCATTTACACGGGTACGCCAGTTGGAAATTAGCACCAAAATCCTTTGTTTCCTGCCTCATCGCAAAAAAAGCTTCGGCTTTGCTTGGGTATCTTTGTTGACGTCAGGGTATACCCAAACACGTTGCCCCAAGAAGGGAGTCTGTGCATTTCTAAAGTACAATCTCATTACTGTGTCAAGGTCTTGCAAAAAGACAAATGAAATAAGCAAGGTTACCCTCTCATCAGTTGTTAGAACAGTTGTCTCCAAAATCTCAGAGATATTACCATGATCCATTTGTGCCTGGTTCTGAAATTCCTGATTTATTACAGATATTCCACTTCAGTCAGCCCCGATTTCGTTGCCTCTCTGATGTACCGTGCCAGTAACAGTGTCCTTCCCTGAAGAAGACTTGAAACTCGAGTCGGGGGGACAGGGTCATTAGAAGGGAATAATCAACTATCAATATAGTATTTGGTTTTAATCAGCACGAGTCACTTTCAACGCCACTGGGGTTTTTGCCAGCTTTCTACCATCCACATCAGATAAGTTCTTCTTTTATCTTGATTTATATTTGGATTGTATAAGTGGATGGTACAGGGGACTTTGGAAACAATGATGGTCCCCCAATGAACCCCAGTTGGTGTTATCACAAGTTCATGGGTTCAGGGTCTGAGTTTTTCACAAAATAATTTAGTATAAATTATATATAATTTGAAGCTGTGATTATTATCAACGAGTATTCTTAAGTTTAACCTTCTATTGAAGTTTTCTAGTTGTTCGATTTTTTTGTGGGTCATTAGTTTATCTTTAACTAAAGTTTCATTAATAGTTTTTAAATCTGTAATATCTTCATTGACCATCAAAAACTTAGATTCAGTGTCTTTTTTTATATCATCAATGGATTTTACATGAGAATCAACTTTGCCTACCAAATTCGAAGTTTCTTCAGCAGATTTTCTGACCATTCCTTCCATTTTCTGGAGCATTCTCCAGACATCCATTAGTGATACTTCTGGAGGAGTAGAGGCATTGCTCTCAACCCCTTGATGTTTCACCTTCCCTGAGGCTCCCCGTTCCGTCCAGCCTCCCCTCAGGCAAGAACGCTTTGGCAGCCATTTCGGCATCCGACCTTCTCTGCAGCGTAGGCGTCTCGCCGCAGGACATGGAGGAGTAGTCGAATTTGGAGGCAAGAAAGAAACTTCCGGCTCCAGGGTGATGTCCAAGCCCCGGCACCTCTCTCTCCAGTATTCAGAGAAACTATGGCAGGATAGTCAAGCAGCGTCTGGCGCATTAGCATTGATGAGTCCGATGGTAAGGGGCCCGTTCGGACTACACCTTTGCACTTTGAATGCGGCATCACAAAAAGGAAGAAAAAAATTGAAACTCCAGGTACTTAACCACAACCCGCCAGTCACGCTGCCATCTTGGCCCATTTTGGGGTTTTTATTTCTGCTACTGTCTCTCTTTCTGTTATGACAGCAAGGAGGAAGTAGATGGGAGGAAGTACCACATACTTGAAGAACAAAGCATTTCTCAGCAGGTGAAGAGAATGCATTTGGAAATGGCCAATAAACAATTTGAAGATGGGCTAGTGGGGTGGATGTCATTGACAGACATTGGTCAGCAGTGTCATGATCTCGCATAGGATGCTATTTGATGGCTCTCTTTCAGCTCATTGGATCCAAATGACCATAGCTTAAAATTAGTGAAGATCACTGCCTTATTAGATCAACTATTAGTTCAGAAGTTAGTCCTTAAAATGATAAACTAAACATGCTGATTTGAAAAAGATATGCTCACAGATGGGAAGCCAATGCAAATTAACTAATACTGAGGAAATTCTCCTAGATTTTTTGATTCTAAATATTAATTGAACAGATGTGTTCTGGATTAATTGCATTTGTTTATACAATTTGAAGATAGATTACTGAAATGCACTTTATTTGGGTCTAAGTGAGATAATATTAACATCTGAACAAGTATAGCAAAACAGATTGATCAAAATATGCCCTAATCAGTCGTAAGGATGTAAATTAAAGAACTAAGGCCGATATTGGACAGACCTGCATGGTCTGTGTCCCATATATGGTGATTCAGTGTAAAATGGGCTGGGGGTGGGCATCAATGGGAATTCCATTCATTTGGAACATGAAGATGTTACTGGCCAAACTTTACAGTAGATATCATGTAAACAACGGAATGGTTGGAAAGGCTGGAGTGAGCTTGGACAGCAACTTCAACATTTTGAACATAGGACAATACCAGGTGGACTTTAGTCTATGGCCCAGAAATATCAAATAAGAGACAAGTTAATTTAATCATGTATTTTTTATGGGTAGACTAGATGGACCGTTCAGGTCTTTTTCTGCTGTCATTTACTATGTTACCTGGCAGAAACCCAAAAAGTAGCAACGTTCCAGAGCTGAGATTGTGATGTCATAAAGCCTCATTCCACCAATGCCTAAGAGCCAACCTCAGCAGTGATGTCACAATGGCTTGATTAGGTGGCAACTTCAGCAGTTGGAACCTAGGACAAGACCAGGTGGACTTTACAGACCCAGAAATACCAAAGAAGAGACAAGTTAATTTAATCATGTATTTGTAATGGGAATAACTAATGGGCAGACTGGATGGACCGTTCAGGTCTTTATCTGCTGTCATTTACTATGTTAATATGTTTAATTTGGGGGGAAAAAAGTATTTTTGCCAGAGGAAACAGAAATACCAGGGTTTCTAAATCATAAAATTTTGGTTTTACTAGTGTTTTAACATCACCAGATTATTTAGAGCCCAGTACTGAATTCTATCAATGCAGTCATAAGAACATAAGAACTGCCTTCTCCGGATCAGACCTTCGGTCCATCAAGTCCGGCGATCCGCACACGCGGAGGCCCTGCCAGGTGTACACCTGGCTTAATTTATAGTCCACCATATCCTTATATGCCTCTCTTAAGGAGATATGCATCTAGTTTGCTCTTGAAGCCTAGGACGGTCGATTCCGTCATAATCTCCTCTGGGAGGGCATTCCAGGTGTCAACCACTCTCTGAGTGAAGCAGAACTTCCTGACATTAGTCCTGAACCTGTCCCCCCTTAGCTTCATTACATGTCCTCTAGTCCGTGTCAAATTGGACAATGTAAATAATCTTCTCTGCTCTATTTTGTCGATTCCTTTCAGTATTTTGAAGGTCTCGATCATATCCCCACGCAGTCTCCTTTTCTCAAGGGAGAACAATCCTAGTGTTATAAGTCTGTCCTCGTATTCCAGTTTCTCCATACCCTTCACCAGTTTTGTTGCTCGTCTCTGCACCCTCTCCAGCAGTTTTATATCCTTCTTTAGGTAGGGAGACCAATGTTGGACGCAGTATTCCAAGTGTGGTCTGACCATTGCCCTATAAAGCGGCATTATAACTTTCTCCGATCTACTCGAGATTCCTTTCTTTATCATGCCCAACATTCTATTTGCCTTCTTTGCCGCTGCCGCGCATTGTGCCGACGGCTTCAGGGTCCTATCTATCAGTACACCCAGGTCCTTTTCTTGTTCACTCTTCCCCAGAGTTGCACCTGACATTGTATACTCGTATTCCTTATTTTTATTGCCTAAATGCATTACCTTGCATTTCTCCACATTGAACTTCATCTGCCATTTCTCCGCCCATGTTTCTAACCGACACAAGTCGCTCTGGAGTTTCTCTCTATCATCCTGCGATCTGATCACCCGGCATAGTTTTGTATCGTCTGCAAACTTGATGATCTCACTGGATGTTCCTTCCTCCAGGTCATTGATATAAATATTAAAAAGGATCGGCCCAAGTACCGAGCCCTGGGGTACACCACTAGTCACTTTCTCCCAGTCGGAGAACTTCCCATTTATGCCCACTCTCTGCTTTCGGTTTTCCAGCCATTTGCCTATCCACCTTTGTATATCCCCCTCTATGCCATGGCTTTGTAGTTTCCTGAGAAGTCTTTCGTGTGGAACTTTGTCGAACGCTTTCTGGAAGTCCAAGTATATTATGTCCACCGGCTTCCCACTATCAATTTGCTCGTTCACGGTCTCAAAAAACTGGAGTAAATTCGTCAAACATGATTTCCCTTTCCTGAATCCATGTTGACTGGGTTTCATCAAGTCATGTGCGTCCAAGTGCCGGACTATTCTATCCTTGATCAGTGCTTCAACCATCTTGCCAGGGACAGACGTAAGACTCACAGGTCTATAGTTGCCCGGTTCCCCTCTCGATCCTTTTTTGAAAATTGGGGTGACGTTCGCTATCCTCCAGTCGTCCGGTATCTGTCCAGTTCTGATTGTCAGGTTTGCAAGTTTTTGCAATAACTCTCCGATTTCAACCTTCAATTCCTTTAAGACTCTCGGATGAATCCCATCCGGTCCAGGGGATTTGTCACTTTTAAGTTTGTCGATCTGATAGTATATCTGGTCTAAGTCCACTTCAACTGTGGTGAGGCTGTCTTCTATTTCTCCTGCAAACACTTTCTCCGCTTCAGGTATTGTTGAGGTGTCCTCCTTCGTAAAGACGGACGCAAAGAAGGAATTTAGTTTGTCTGCGATTTGTTTATCTTCCTTGATGTACCCTTTTCTTCCCTGGTCGTCCAGGGGTCCCACTGCCTCTTTTGCAGGTTTTTTCCCTTTCACGTATCTAAAGAAGGGCTTGAAGTTTTTGGCCTCCTGGGCTATTTTTTCCTCATATTCCTGTTTTGCATCCCTCACCGCCTTGTGACATTTCTTCTGATCATCTTTATGTTTGTTCCAGGCTTCGGTTGTCTTTATGCATTTCCATTTTTTGAAAGAGTCCTTCTTTTCTTTTATGGCTTCCTTCACCTGTATGGTAAGCCATGCCGGTTCTCTTTTGCTCTTTGTTCTCTGATCTTTGGAAATCCTCGGAATGTAGAGATCTTGTGCTTCTGTGATAGTATTTTTCAGTAGGGTCCATGCCTGATCAACCGTTTCAAGTTTGTCCACCATCTTCTCGAGTCGTTTTTCTACCATGGCTCTCATGCTATCGTATTTACCCTTTTTAAAGTTCAAGGTGGTGGTTAAGGTTTTGGCATGTTTCCCTTTCCCGATGTCAAGTTTAAAGTTGATTACATTGTGATCACTCGTTCCCAGTGGAACCATGACTTCCACTTCTGTTATCGGTCCCGTGAGGCCATTTAGGACCAAGTCCAAGGTGGCGTTGCCTCTTGTCGGCTCTTTTACCATTTGTTCCAGGAAGCAATCCCCTAGCACCTCCAGGAACTTGGCTTCCTTGCCGCAGTCGGAGGTTGCTAGTTTCCAGTCTATCCCTGGGAAATTGAAGTCTCCCAATATAATTACATTGCCTGTCTTGCATTCTTGTTTGATTTCCTCCATCATTTCTGAGTCAGTTTCCTCCGCCTGTCCTGGTGGACGATAGTAAAGGCCAATTTTCGTATCTGCGCCATATTGACCAGGAATTTTGATCCAGAGTGACTCAAGCTTCTCTTTCATTTCTGTTGTAACCATTTCAACAGAATCTATTCCCTCCTTAACATATAGAGCAATACCTCCACCTTTCTGCCCTACTCGATCTCTTCTATACAGTTTGTATCCCTGTAGTACTGTGTCCCATTTGTTTTCTTCATTCCACCATGTTTCTGTTATGCCAATGATATCCAATATGTCATGTCTTGCTATTGTCTCTAGTTCCCCCATTTTGTTACCCAGACTTCTAGCATTCATATACATACATCTAAGTTCCCTTCGTGTTACCTTTTTGGACCTTCTACTCTTGGCTGTCCCTGTAGTTTCAATTACGGTATCATTTACTGCTCCTGTGTTATCACCCTTGTTTGCTGTGTGGTCGTCCCCTCCTGTGTCTGAGTTGTCCCTTCCTGCTTTTTCTCCCTTATTGGCTGTGAGGTCGTCTTCTCTTGTGTAGGTGTAGTTGTCCTTGGCTTCTTCGTCGGGGCATCCTGCTATCCGTACCATCGACCGGTGGTCGACTGTCGGCTTTCCCCTATCTTTCAGTTTAAAGCCTTCTCGATTGCCTTCTTCATGTTGCCTGCCAAAACTCTTGCTCCTTCCTTGTTGAGGTGTAGTCCGTCCCTTCTGTAGTACTTGCTTTTTCCCCAGAACGCCGTCCAGTTGCGCACGAAGTCGAAGCCTTCTTCTTCGCACCATCGTCTCATCCAGGCGTTGATTACTTGCAATTCCCCTTGTCTCTTTCCATCCGCTCTTGGTACTGGGAGGATCTCAGAGAAGGCCACCTTCACCTCCCTGATCTTCAGTTGTCTTCCGAGTGAGCGGAGCTGGCCCTTCAGCTCTTCCCTATCATACTTCCGCCCGCTCACATCATTTGTTCCCATGTGGATAAGTACAGCGGTGTCCTCTCCCCCTGCTCCATCTATGATCCTGTCAGATAATCTATTTGTGGTAATTCCACATAAGAATAAGCATTAAAATATCAACTGCTTAAGAGAGCACTAATTCTCTTGAACATAGACTAATGATACCTAGGGAATTCATAAAACATGAAAAAGTTAAAAAGCAGAGGAGAGAGCAGGGAGCCCTGGGGAACACCACAACAACAAGCCCTAAACTGAGAAACAGAATTGCTCTTTTCAATACAGTAACTCCAATTTGTTTATTTATTTAAAAATTTATATACCACACTAGTTTTTTAGCCCGTTACATTAACGGGTGCTAGAATAGATGTGTAGACTTAGGCATTTCTTTCTTTCTTTCTTTCTGTCTCTCTCCCTGCCCCCTTTCTTTCTTTCTGTCTCTTTCCTTGGCCCCCTGTCTGTCTTTCTTTCTTTGGGTGCGGCGGGGAAGGGTCTGCTCTCCTTCCCCTAAGTCCGGCCGAATCCCGGGCCGAATCCCGGGCCTGCTCTCCTTCCCCTAAGTCCGGCCCCTTACTCCGCACCATCTTGTTTACCTAGGCTTAATTACCTTTTAATATGAGAAGACAAAACAAGTAACAGAGTTTCGGTACTATGGACAGGTCTAAAAAGCAAAATACCTAGATGAGAAAGTTTGTACAAATGCTCTGCAAACTGTCTTCTTGCATCAGTATGGTAAATAATGGGATACTTGCTATAGGGTGAAAACTAGATGGCAATGACATATCAAGCCCTACTGCTTCAGGTAGAGGTGTCAGCATAATTTGTCCTATGTCGGATGGTAAAAAGTGCAACTTTAGCAAATTATTTATAGCAAAATCTATCCAGTTAATTATTACCAAAGAAGCAAGACTACAATAAATGCTCCACAAATTATTGAAAATGTGATCAAAATATTAGTAAAATGGTATCGGACACCAAAAACATTAAAGGCTACTTCCAGCCAGAGAGGGGGCTTATGTTAGAGGGGATATGGGGAGCTGGACACCTATAAACATATATGATAGGATTAAGGGGGTATTGGGAAAAAGTTGTCAAGTACAGTATGTAGACCAGTTGATCAACACCAGGATTCCATTGAGTCTATGCTGATACATGGCTGGGTGATGGAGATTGAGGCCCGGATTCTGCAAGCGGTGTCCTAATTGTAGGCAGTAGTAGGCGTCCAAGCTGTCTAACCAGCCGATCGGGATACACGTTTGTTTAAAAAAAGCTCCCAAGACAGGCCTCCTACATTGGTGGCGCCTCCGGGAGCTTAGAGAAGCCTGACTAAGCTCGCCTAAGGCTAGACATGGGCATGGTTTGCCCCAGAATTCGCTAGGCGGCTGTATGCATCTCCCTAGTCCAGCAGGATTCGCATACTATGTAGGCCAGCAAAATGCTGGCCTACATTGAAAGTAGATGCGCCCACTAAGGTTATCCCTGCTGCAATAAGTTTAGCGGCTACAGCCGCAAGTTCCCCCCCTACCCCCCGAATGAACGTGGCAGGAGGGATGCCTAATCACTCCTGCCCAAAACACCCCCCACCCACTCCTGAAGATTGCCGGCAGGAAGGTGCCCAATCCCTCCTGCCCGAAACACCCCCTTTGTAGATCCCGCGACACCCCCGGACTCCCCCTCAAACCTGTAAAATTGGCCAGCAGGGTCTTCCCACTGTCTGACCAGCAGGCCCGCCTCTGTCAAAATGAGGCGGGCCTGCCCCTTCCCGATGTATTGTGTGATGCACTGGGGAGAGACCTAAGGCCTGATTGGCCCAAGCGCCTAAGATCCCACCAATGAGCGGGGCCCTAGGCACATGGGCCAACCTAAAATTCTGGGTGGCCCATACGCCTAAGGCCCCATGGCCAATCAGGCCTTAGGCCCATTCCCAGTGCACCTCACAATGCTCTGGGAAGGGGCAGGTCCACCACATTTCGACAGAGGTAGGCCTGCCGGCCAGACGGTGGGAATTTGCGTCTGGCTGGACAACATTACAGGTTTAAGAACATAAGAACATAAGAAGTTGCCTCCACCGGGATCAGACCAGAGGTCCATCGCACCCAGCGGTCCGCACCCGCGGCGGCCCATCAGGTCCATGACCTGTCAAGTGTTCCCTGCCCTAAAAAAAAAACCTATCCTTACTTCTATCTGTATCCCTCAATCCCCTTTTCCTTCAAGAATTTATCCAAACCTTCTTTGAATCCCTGTAGTGTCTTCTGCCCCACCACTACCTCCGGGAGTGCGTTCCATGTGTCCACCACTCTCTGGGTGAAGAAGAACTTCCTGGCATTGGTTCTAAACCTATCCCCTTTCAGTTTCTCCGAGTGCCCCCTTGTACTTGTTGTTCCCCACAGTCTGAAGAATCTGTCCCTGTCTACCTTATCTATGCCTTTCAGGATCTTGAAAGTTTGTATCATGTCTCCTCTAAGTCTCCTCTTTTCCAGGGAGAACAGCCCCAGCTGTTCTAGCCTGTCGGCATATGAAAGGTTTTCCATACCTCTTACCATTTTCGTCGCTCTTCTCTGGACCCCCTCAAGCAATGCCATGTCCTTCTTGAGGTACGGCGACCAATACTGGACACAGTACTCCAAATGCGGGCGCACCATTGCACGGTACAGTGGCATGATGACTTCCTTTGTCCTGGTCGTGATACCCTTCTTGATGATACCCAGCATTCTGTTTGCTTTCTTTGAGGCTGTCGCGCATTGTGCTGATGCTTTCATTGTTGTATCCACCAGCACACCCAGGTCTCTTTCAAGGGTACTCACATCTAGCAATGTTCCCCCCATTGTATAGCTGAACATCAGGTTCTTTTTCCCAACATGCATGACCTTGCATTTCTCTATATTAAAACGCATCTGCCACTTTTTGGCCCACTCTTCCAGCTTCGTTAGGTCCCTTTGCAGGTTTTCACAGTCTTCCGTGGTTCTAACCCTGCTGCAGAGTTTGGTGTCATCTGCAAATTTGATAACCTCACATTTCGTCCCTGTCTCCAGATCGTCTATAAATATATTGAACAGGAGCGGTCCCAACACCGACCCCTGCGGAACTCCGCTCGTGACCCGTTGCCAGTCTGAGTATTGGCCCTTCACTCCAACCCTCTGTTTTCTGCCCGCCAACCAGTGTTTAATCCATCGGTATACATCCCCCTCCACTCCGTGGTTCCACAGCTTCCTAAGCAGTCGTTCGTGGGGTACCTTGTCGAAAGCTTTTTGGAAGTCGAGGTAAATTATGTCTATGGGTTCCCCTTTGTCTATCTGGCTGTTTATTCCCTCAAAGAAATGTAGTAAGTTTGTGAGGCAAGACCTTCCCTTGCAGAAGCCATGTTGGATCTCCCTCAGCTGCCCATTTTTTTCCATGTGCTCGCAGATGCTGTCCTTAAGTGCTTCCATCATCTTACCCGGAACCGAAGTCAAGCTCACCGGCCTGTAGTTTCCCGGGTCTCCTCTTGATCCTTTCTTAAAGATAGGCGTGACATTTGAAGGGGGGTGGCAGGATCTACAGAGGTGGGGTGGTTCTGGCAGGAGGGATTGGGCACCCTCCTGCCGGTTTCGTTCAGGGGAGTGGGTTTGGGGTTCTGAGGAAGGTTCTGGCAGGAGGAATTGGGCACCCTCCTGCCAGTTTCATTTCGGGGGGGTTGTTCGGGGTTCCAGGGGGAGTTCCGGCAGAAGGGATTGGGTACCCTCCTGCCAGCGATCTTCAAGGGCGGGTGGGGAGTGTTCCAGGCAGGAGGTATTGAGCATCCTTCCTGCCGTGTTCGTTTTTTTTGGGGGGGGACTGGTGGCCGCAGCCGCTAAACTTTTTGCGGCAGGGAGATCCCTTGCGATGATAAACTTAGCGGCCGCATGTACAATAACCCAATTCTCTAACCGACGTCTGGAACATGGACATCGGTTACAGAATCAGGTTTAATGTAGGAGGCCTTAGACCCAATTCTACATAGGATGCCTGTCGGCTTCTGAGACCGGGCATCCTATACAGAATCTGATCCTGAGAGTCCACTGAACAAATTGAAGAGGATTGTTTTTACATTGGCACACGTCGTCTCAACTGTAGAGATGGTAAAAGACTAGGGTTACCAAGACCGATGATGAACACGTCACCCCAGTAAAGTCACGAAATGAATTAAGTAGTGTCTCGGGTGTTTGAGGTCTTGATACAAAAGCCAGCTGCTATCAGTTTGTTCAAATATAGTTGCAAAAGACTAGGGTTACCATATGAGTCCAGAAAAAGGAGGATTGCTTTCAGTGGAAGTAAAACCCGGATGTCTCAATCCATCCTCCTTTTTCTGGAACCATAGGTTACCCTATAAAAGACAAATTGGGGATTTTTTGAATGTTATTGGCTTACTGCTGTACAAAATAAGTGAACGCAATACCAATTACTGTTGAATTGATTTGCCAGGCTGACTTAAGGGGAAAGGGGTTGTAGGGTGCCTTAGGATGGAGGGGAGGATGAGTAGCAGAAAATAATTACTTTTATGTTTGTTGAGTTAAAAGTTAGATGTTAATCTTAAAGTGGGCACTGAAGGAACCACAGTGCACCATGAGTTGTATTGCTTAAAATATTTTCTATAAAGAATTAAAAAAAAAAAGATTAAATAAATTATCCCCCCTCCCCCCCCCAAAAAAGAAGAAATATTGTTAAGAGTGTTCCAACCTTTCTTAATTTAGTCACAGGAACTTGTAAGGAGTGTCACGATGTTGTATCCAGTATCAGAGTACCCAAACCTCAGTGCTTAGGACTTTCAACCCAATTTTTAAGGATATTCACAATAGACATTTGAAAGTAATTAAGAAAAATATACTCGTAGATTGATTTGCCTGTTTTGGTTATCCTGATCATGGAGGAAGGCCTATATAAGAACATAAGAATTGCCGCTGCTGGGTCAGACCCAGGGTCCATCGTGCCCAGCAGTCCGCTCACGCGGTGGCCCTCTGGTCAGGTTTGCAGTGCTGGTTAAAGGTATTCAACTCCCTTATACCAGCGGTGGTTTATGGACTATACCATCTAAGATAAGCGTTGCTTTCTCTCTTTTTTTCCTTTTTTTGATATAGGTTTGGATGGTTTAGATTTATTCTTTAGATTTTTGGTTTTTACTTTTTCATTATCACTGTTTTATTTTATTTTTAAAGGATGCATTTTTGTTAAGCACATATTTGCATATGCAGTCTTACAACATTTTACACAAAACTGGGGAGGTAGGTGAGGTGGGACAGGCGTAGGTGATTAAAATCTGGAGTCAGGTTGTGGAGGGCCTATGATCTGATCACCCTTGGTTACGATAGGCCTGTCCTCTACCCAGAGGGCCGCCGTGTGAGCACTGGTCTGACCCAGCAGTGGCAATTCTTATGTACCAAAGTAAACTGTTTGTTTAGAAAAAAGGTGAAATAGACGTTTTATGCATTAACTCACAATGGAAATAGATATCATCCAGGATAGGAATACTGAAGTTAGCCCATGATAGGCATTCTAGAAGTTCCTGAAAACATCCATAATATACCCTATTTGTTCTATGCCAAGTTGTGATTTGGGTGGGAAACCCCCCCCACCCTCCCCGGGAGATCTGCATTCAGAAGAGGGAGTGTATGCAAATCTTTCTCATGAATATTCATAGTGGATATCCTGAAAATCTGACTGGGTCTGTGGAGCCTCCAGGACAAGTTTGGGAACCACTGTGATAATGAATATTTTTACTGCTGTAATTGTCTATTGCCTATGTCCATCGTATTCTTGTTGTATACCCCCTTGGTTGAATTTCTTTAAAACATTAGCAAATAAATTCTAATAAACAAACCATTACCGTGTCATGCAGCTTCTGACATGGAAGAAAACCGCAACTCTGCTGCTGTCCACGCTCACTAGATACAGACTGAGATGCTGCAGCAAATGCACAATTTTTGTGTCTGACTCTAGTCTGTAAATTACGTCAACCAACCAGCCAGCCAGCCACTAAGGCAGTGAAAGCCGTAGAGTCACTCGGATACAATACTGTATCCCAGTGCAGCGATTCTGCTACTACAAGATAGTACTGTAAGCTACAGCTACTGGCACAGTTTCAAGTGAGTTTCTAAAGCAACAGACATTTTCTGCAAAATATATCTTAAATCTGTGAAGCAAGAAGCTCTACGTTCCTTGGCTGATATCAAGCTGAAAAATGACTGAACATAGTAACATAGTAACATACATAGTAGATGACGGCAGATAAAGACCCGAATGGTCCATCCAGTCTGCCCAACCTGATTCAATTTAAATTTTTTTTTTTTTTTTTTTCTTCTTAGCTATTTCTGGGCGAGAATCCAAAGCTTTACCCGGTACTGTGCTTAGGTTCCAATTGCCGAAATCTCTGTTAAGACTTACTCCAGCCCATCTACACCCTCCCAGCCATTGAAGCCCTCCCCTGCCCATCCTCCTCCAAACGGCCATGCACAGACACAGACCGTACAAGTCTGCCCAGTAACTGGCCTAGTTCAATCTTTAATATTATTTTCTGATTCTAAATCTTCTGTGTTCATCCCACGCTTCTTTGAACTCAGTCACAGTTTTACTCTCCACCACCTCTCTCGGGAGCGCATTCCAGGCATCCACCACCCTCTCCGTAAAGTAGAATTTCCTAACATTGCCCCTGAATCTACCACCCCTCAACCTCAAATTATGTCCTCTGGTTTTACCATTTTCCTTTCTCTGGAAAAGATTTTGTTCTACATTAATACCCTTTAAGTATTTGAATGTCTGAATCATATCTCCCCTGTCTCTCCTTTCCTCTAGGGTATACATATTCAGGGCTTCCAGTCTCTCCTCATACGTCTTCTGGCGCAAGCCTCCTATCATTTTCGTCGCCCTCCTCTGGACCGCCTCAAGTCTTCTTACGTCTTTCACCAGATACGGTCTCCAAAACTGAACACAATACTCCAAGTGGGGCCTCACCAATGACCTGTACAGGGGCATCAACACCTTCTTCCTTCTACTTTATACAGCCCAGAATCCTTCTGGCAGCAGCCACTGCCTTGTCACACTGTTTTTTCGCCTTTAGATCTTCGGACACTATCACCCCAAGGTCCCTCTCCCCGTCCGTGCATATCAGCTTCTCTCCTCCCAGCATATACGGTTCCTTCCTATTATTAATCCCCAAATGCATTACTCTGCATTTCTTTGCATTGAATTTTAGTTGCCAGGCATTAGACCATTCCTCTAACTTTTGCAGATCCTTTTTCATATTTTCCACTCCCTCTTCGGTGTCTACTCTGTTACAAATCTTGATATCATCTGCAAAAAGGCACACTTTTCCTTCTAACCCTTCAGCAATGTCACTTACATACATATTGAACAGGATTGGCCCCAGCACCGAACCCTGAGGGACTCCACTAATCACCTTTCCTTCCTTCGAGCGACTTCCATTAACCACCACCCTCTGGCGTCTGTCCGACAACTGAAGTGAGGCTCACCGGCCTGTAGTTTCCTGCTTCATCCCTGTGACCACTTTTATGAATAGGGACCACATCCGCTCTCCTCCAATCCCCAGGAATCACTCCCGTCTCCAGAGATTTGTTGAACAAGTCTTTAATAGGACTCGCCAGAACCTCTCTGAGCTCCCTTAGTATCCTGGGATGGATCCCGTCTGGTCCCATCGCTTTGTCCACCTTCAGTTTTTCAAGTTGCTCATAAACACCCTCCTCCGTGAACGGCGCAGAATCTACTCCATTTTCTCGTGTAACTTTGCCAGACAATCTTGGTCCTTCTCCAGGATTTTCTTCTGTGAACACAGAACAGAAGTATTCGTTTAGCACATTTGCTTTCTCCTCATCACTCTCCACATCACTCTCCACATCACTCCAGAATGTTCCAACTTTCACTTTAGCTTTAAAAAAAAATACCCAATGACTTCATTATAAGCAGCTGCTTGCTGGAATATGCAGGTCAAAATGCACTAAAACGTGATTGGTCCTGCATCTTCTTTGTTTCATCCCAAGGGACTTCTGGGTTTGAAGCACACAGAATGCATTACCTTGCTTCCCCCATAGACTTTAATAGGGATGAACTGAATGAGCTGAAAACATAAGAACATAAGAACTGCCATCTCCGGATCAGACCTTAGGTCCATCAAGTCCAGCGATCCGCACACGCAGAGGCCCAGCCAGGTGTACCCTGGCGTAACCTTAGTCACCCGAATCCCTCTATACGCCTTGCAAGGAGATGTGCATCTAACTTGCCTTTAAATCCTAGAACGGTGGATTCCGCAGCAACCTCCTCCAGGAGAGCATTCTAGGTGTCCACCACTCACTGCGTAAAGCAGAACTTCCTGATATTTGTCCTGGACTTGTCCCCTCCTCAGCTTCAGTCCATGACCTCTTGTCCGAGTCACATTAGACATCGTAAATAACTTTTTTTCCTGCTCTATTTTGTCGATTCCTTTCAGTATTTTGAAAGTCTAGATCATATCCCCTCGCAGTCTCCTTTTCTCAAGGGAGAACAATCCCAGTCTCTTAAGTCGTTCCTCATATTCCAAGTTCTCCATACCTTTTATTAGCTTCGTTGCTCGTCTCTGCACCCTCTCCAGCAGTTTTATATCCTTTAGGTTGGGAGACCAATGTTGGACACAGTATTCCAAGTGTGGGCTGACCATTGCCCTATAAAGTGGCATTATAACTTTCTCCGATCTACTCGTGATTCCTTTCTTTATCATGTCTAACATTCTATTTGCTTTCTTTGCCGCTGCCGCGCATTGTGCCGACGGTTTCAAGGTCCTATCTATCAGTACACCCAGGTCCTTTTCTTGTTCGCTCTTACCCAGAGTTGCACCTGACATTCTATACTCGTGTTCCTTGTTCTTTCTGCCTAAATGCATTACTTTGCACTTTTCCACATTAAACTTCATCTGCCATTCTCCGCCTATTTCTCTAACTCAGTGGTTCCCAACCCTGTCCTGGAGGAACACCAGGCCAATTGGGTTTTCAGGCTAGCCCTAATGAATATGCATGAAGCAAATTTGCATGCCTATCACTTCCATCATATGCAAATCTCTCTCATGCATATTCATTAGGGCTAGCCTGAAAACCCGATTGGCCTGGTGTTCCTCCAGGACAGGGTTGGGAATCACTGCTCTAACTGACACAAGTCACTCTGGAGTTCCTCGTTATCCTTCTGCGATCTGATTGCCCGGCATAGCTTTGTGTCGTTTGCAAACTTGATGATCTCACTGGATGTTCCTTCTTCTAGGTCATTGATGAAAATATTAAATAAGATGGGCCCAAGTACCGAACCCTGGAGCACACCCCTAGTCACTTTCTCCCAGTCTGAGAACTTCCCATTTATGCCCACTCTGTGCTTTCGGTTTTCCAGCCATTTGCCTATCCATCTTAGTATATCTCCCTCTATTCCATGGCTTTGTAGTTTCCTGAGAAGTCTTTCATGTGGAACCTTGTCGAACGCTTTTTGGAAGTCCAAGTATATTATGTCCACTGGTTCTTCACTATCAATTTGTTTGTTCACGGTCTCAAAAAATTGAAGTAAATTAGTCAAAAAAGGGTTTGAATTTTTTAGGGGGGACTGAGGCCATTTGACTTGGAACCCCCAAACCAAACTGAATTCCGATTAGTTTTCCAGTTTGCTTGATTCAAATGTACATCCCTATTCCCAGAAATAAAATAGACATTCTGGACCTGATTCTATTTAGTTCGCCTAAAATCTACGCCATCTAGTATGGCGTTAAGTGCAATTCTATAAAAGTAAGGCGCACTGCATAGAATCGTGCTTAGTGCCGCCGAAACAGACTTAGATGTCGCTAGGCGTCCCAACTTTAGGTGCATCTAATGTATGCCAGGGTTTTCTTTGCCTAAATACTGGTGCCTAATTCACAAAGAGGTGCCTAACTCAAAAACATATCCCTAACCACGCCCAATTTTAGGCAGGCACTTGGACTAGACGCCTACTTTTTATAGAGTCGTGTTTTTCCAGTTAGGCGCCTAACCTTCAAGTAAAGCCAATTATGAGGTGTTAAATGCCAATTATAGGCACTGATTAAGCCTATTAATTAATTAAGTTAGGCGCCTAAGGGGCCGGATTCTCAAAACTTACCGTGCCTTTAATGATGGTCGCTAAACCTGTTCCAGCCAGTTTAGTGTGGCAGCATTTCATCACCTGATTATCAGAAAGGCTCACTGTGGTCTTTTCTGAGCTTCCTAACAGCCTCCGATTCTGCCATGGGAATGTATTACAGCGAGGTCATAAATATTAAAATGGTAGTAAAATGGACTCGTTAATATTTAAATGAGCACGCCAAGCAATTCTCCATCATCCTAACTGTTTCTCTATGCGCCCGCATCTGGAGTACTGCGTCCAATTTTGGTCACCATATCTTAAGAAGGATATGGCGTTACTCGAGAGGGTCCAGAGGAGAGTGACACGTCTGATAAAAGGTATGGTAAACCTTTCATACGCTGAGAGATTGGAGAAATTGGGTCTCTTTTCTCTGGAGAAGAGGAGACTTAGAGGGGATTTGATAGAAACTTACAAGATCATAAAGGGCATAGAGAAAGTAGAGAGAGACAGATTCTTCAAACTTTCAAAAAATAAAAGAACAAGAGGGCACTCGGAAAAGATAGAAGGGGACAGATTCAAAACGAATGCTAGGAAGTTCTTCTTTACCCAACGTGTGGTGGACACCTGGAATGCGCTTCCAGAGGACGTGATAGGGCAGAGTACAGTAATGGGGTTTAAGAAAGGATTAGACAATTACCTACTGGAAAAGGGGATAGAGGGGTATAGATAGAGGATTACTGCACAGGTACTGGACCTGTTGGGCCGCCGCGAGAGCGGACTGCTGGGCACGATGGACCTCTGGTCTGACCCAGCAGAGGCACTGCTTATGTTCTTATGTTCTATCAATCGCCGGGTGATTCTCCAAGTGCGGCGCAGGCTTTTGACAATCAAAAATTACCAGCTGGTCTGGAGGTGCCGGTACTGTGAAAAACATGTCTCAGGCATGTGTTTCTGGCTGTGGCTCATGATAAAATTAAAAAAAAAAAAAAATGCACCGTTCACATAAATTATAGTAGTATAGTTTTATAATAGTTTCCGGGAAAAAAATGTCAAAAGCACGTGTTTCAGGTACATACATGCTTGTTAAAGGCCAACACTTGCACCTCCCCTCCCTTCCTTTCCCCTCCAATAGCGCTGGCACAGCTATGATTGGCACAACACCCACATGTGATGCATGCCTGTGACGTGTGTATGCAAGTGTCCTGCACTCCAATAAGGCATGCCCAAAATATGCATGTCTATAACACAAGCGCACATTTACACCTCTGTCTGTGGACTATTTTGTGCATATGCCAATCGCTAACACCAGCTACTCATCTCATGTAAATATGGCAACCCTCTGCGAACCTCATTTGCATTCAGGGTTCTTGAGAATGACTCATCTTTTTGAAATCATTACATTTATGGCCGCAACAGCAGTCCGTCGAATTTTACCAGTGATATTAGAGAATCCAGCCCTAAGTTTAGACAGATTATATAGATATAACATAACATTGTGCTTATTGACCGCGTAACCAGAAGTTCAACGCGGTTTACAAAAAGTTATAAAAGTAAACATGTTACATGAAATAAGATGATTCATTAAACAGTCAAATATTTAGAAAAAAGATAGGTCTTCAATTGTTTTCTAAAATGGCCATAGGAATGGGTAGCAAGCAACAATATTCGGAATTCGTTGTCATGAAGAGCTGCCTGAGATGCCAAAGTATGATTTAGAAATTTCTTACTCCTGCAACCCTGGATGGAAAATTAAACAAAGGATGAGTTCTTCTACTATGTCTGTATGATGCTAAAGAAAATCTACTGACTAAGTAAGAAGGAGCTGTAACAGAAACTGCCTAGTTTAAACAATACCCCGGCCTCCATTGGCAGCCAATGCAATTTGTGATCAAATTTCTTCAGGCCACAAATCATTCTGACCGCTGTATTCTGTATTATTGTAAGTCTTGCTAATTCTTTCTTGGTGCCAGTTTATAATGCTGTGGGTTTCAGTGCTAATTGTATCTCTGTTGATATGGATGTATTCCGCTTGGTCTTGAAATTGTTTTTAAAGCTTTCTAGGTAACTAAACAGAGCTCAAATGAAGGCCTGACACAAGGGTAAAATTGTTAGCTACATTTTCTGGTGCACGAAGGTTATTTTTTTTATCACTTTCCACTTTAATGGAGCTGCCATCAGCACCCAGCAGGCCAGGAAAGAGCTGAAGATATATGAGGCTGAAAGTGAAGCAATAAATTCAGAGACAGAGAGAGCCAGAATAAGGAACATGTGTTAACGAAGACAGTCTGTGATGAGCAGGATAGGGAGTAGGAACTGATAGGTGGTCAGTCACTAACTACATTGCTTCAGATATGTGTTCTGCCCTCTTCTTGTGCTTAAAGGTTTTCTGCTGAAGCATTCATAAAACTGTAGAAACAGAGACCGGGTACATGATACACCCTCCACTTGATCCACAGTACATCCTGAGAAGATAGGTACAACATACTCCAATGAAAAATAGCCCATACCTCTTGCTTTTAGGGAGCAAACAAGGATTTGTGGGGTACTTCCAAGGGACTGGACTGGACACAATTAAAGAAAGGAGTACCAGCATTTGAGAGGGAATAGCATGCTGAGCAGGCATTCCGCCATCTAGTGGAAGCTGGATTTCATCAAGGAGGTTCCTGGGTTGTTAGTGTATTGGCAGGGTCCTTTTCTCCTGGGTGCATCAGATTTCACTAGGGGGTATCTCATCCTTGATATATCAGCATCTCCCAGGTAAATTTATGGGTTTTTGATATGCTGACTTGTGGGGTAGGACTTGAATCGTTCTACAGGATGCTTGGAACATTTTTTCTAAGTAAGCCAGTAAAAAGGTTTATCCTGCACAATTTGTTTGTTGCATATCTAGGGTGACTGACATGTCAGCCACAACACTTTGCTTTTGCACAGTTGGAAGAATTATATTGTAATCTCCTGTATCTGGGCGTCACTGCAAATCTCAAGCATCTTCTTTAATTCTTATGTCATATTTGCCTGAGCAGACTAAAATGAACTAATCTGAATCCATGCATGTTTATTTCCAGCACGGCAGGTGATTCGTCACTTGCTGAAGACTGAACCAACAGAACGGATGACAATCATTCAGTTCATGAACCACCCCTGGATTAATGTATGTGCTATTTTCTCTACATTCTCCCTTACCTCCTTTTTCCTCTTTATTAAAATGTCTTTCCCCTTCTCATACTAATGTATATGGGGTACATAATTCTGAAAAGTTTCTACTTGGGTAATTAGCAGTTACTTGGGTAGAATTGGGGCTGATTCTGGCCTCCTCGCTATGCAGGCAAAAGTACCCATGTTGCAGAAGACAGGACCAGTAAATGACACACAGGGATTTCATTTTTAAATTCCTGCACATATTTTAGGGCACCGACTTTGACCCTGCAGAATCCATACAATAGAAGTACCTACAGAACCTCCATCCCATTAATTTTTAAAGTCAAATGTACAAACGAAGGGCTATCCGATTGCAAAGAAATACAAATACACTATACAAAGCAATAAGAATAAAAGGTTTACAGATAATTTTATCCCGATTGCTTTATATAGTGTACATGAATTTTTAAAGGGAAACACCAAATTTCTCCCTTCCCATACTAAACTATCTTTTTCCATCTCCCTTGCTTCACGGCTTCCTCTCTCCCCATACATAAAATTTCATCTTTTCCTGTCTATCACCTTTTAGGTTAATGTATTTTCTCTTTTCCTCCCAGTACTAAAACTGTTTCTCCATATTAATAAATTAACAATGAAGATCAGCTCCTGTGAAGGGATAACAGAACGCAGCAGTAGAAATGAGATTAGTGTATGCCCTGAAAATGAGAAAAAAAATTTGTGAACAAGCATGCTGAAAGCTGAATGCACTTCATTGCTTTTTCTGGCAGCAAACCACTTACAGGATCTGCGTCCGGGGAAACCACATGGCCTTTTCCCATTTGGACAGATAGTGTTTCATGAGGCCTCTGGCGATTTTAAAGTAGACCTATATTGATGAAAGAGACGGTGATAGTTATGTGATCTCCTCTCAGAACTATAATTATCCGTCAAGATAACTGCAGGCTCCTCATCTGATATTTTTAGTGGTGAAGAATTTTACATGTCCAAGCAGTGAGATGTTTCTTTCTGGTACTTACATGTTTGTCTGTGTCTCATTAGCAATCGATGGTGGTGCCACAGACTCCTCTGCACACAGCACGAGTCCTGCAGGAAGATAAAGACCACTGGGATGAAGTAAAGGTCAGTGAAGTAAAGGTCACAACTCATTGGTTAATTACGTGTTCAAACTAATGTAATTAGGCAGATACACCTTGAATGTATATACGTATACACAGCAACGGCAGATATAAGCATACAATATTTCTCTGAGGACAAGGAGGCCATACTATGCTCACAACTGGGGGCGTCATCCAATGGAGCCCGCCGGGACAGACAGGGAAAAATGCTTGAGTACTTGATTAAATTCATGTAGACCAGGGGTGCCCACACTTTTTGGGCTTGCGAGCTACTTTTAAAATGACCAAGTCAAAATGATCTACCAACAATAAAATTTTAAAAAAACACAACGCACACTGTACGCATAGAAAATGTTAATTATCATTCCTATTCCAGGGTTTTTCAAAGAGGTCAAAGCAGATGACTCTATGCACTATCACCTCAGTAACAACCATACAAAAATAGACAAATATACCCCCCTCCCTTTTTACTAAACCACGATAGCAGTTTTTAGAGCGCAGGGAGCTGCGCTGAATGCCCAGCGCTGCTCTCGACGCTCATAGGCTCCCTGCGCTAAAAAACTCTATTGCGGTTTAGTAAAAGGGGACCTTAGTGTAAAATATAGACAGCAGATATAAATTGAGACACATTTCGATCACTAAATTTAAAATAAAATCATTTTTCCTACCTTGTCTGGTGATTTCATGAGTCTCTGGTTGCACTTTCTTCTTCTGACTGTGCATACAATCTTTCTTCCCTTCTTTTAGCCTGTATGCTTCCTCTCCTCCACACCTCATTCCCTCCCCCAACTTTTCCTTCCTCTCTCCCTGCCCTTTCTTTCTCTCTGCCTCCCTTTCCTTTTTTTCTGTTTCTCTTCTTTCCTTTGTCTCCCTGCCTGCCCTTTTTCTTTCTTTCTTTCTCCCTGCCCTCCCCCAAGACACTGCCACTGCCATCGGGGACCCAAACTGCCATCGGGGACCAGGACCCAAACCGCCACCAATAACAGGCCCGAAAGCCGACGCCAATAACACGCCCAAAAGCCGACGCCGCCCCAACCTCTCCCTGCTTCGGCCGACCAGCATCGCGAGGAACTGTTGGGGGAAATGCCTTCGCGGAAACAGAAAGTAGGCAGGACCCGGCAGCAAGAAGAGGAAATGCTTCACTAACATGTCTCCCGCCTTAGCCCGTAGCGAACGCTTGCTTCAGGGCTCTCAACATGTGCGTGCAGGCTTCCCTTCTCCCCCCCCTCCCCCTCCCCGGGCATAACTTCCGGTTTCGGAGGGAAGAGAAGAGAAGCCTGCACGCACACGTTAGAGCCCGGAGCATAAGTTCGCTAGGGGCTGAAATCGTAGATCAGGACGGCAACACGAGTGCGATCGACTCGAGTTGCCTTCCTGAGCTACTGGTCGATCGCGATCGACGCGTTGGGCACCCCTGATGTAGACTGTTCTGAGCTCCCTTGGGAGAAAGGTATAGAAAATTGAATAAATACTGTCTTCTTTAAGAAGCTTTTGGCAGCATCCCACTGTGCATACACGGGTGTCCTCCTGCCTGTGGAGCAGAGAGGTTTCATATGTGGTCTGTCGTCAGCGCGTCAGACTTTTACTTTTTTTCTGGTGCCTCACCTTTGAGTATTTTGATTATTTTCCTCATTTTTTCCTGTGTCAGCCCCTTTAGTGTCCCTCATGCTTTTTGCCTGGGTTTAAGTTACCTTTCTTTTTTTCAGCTCCAGAGGCCCTCTTAGACCTGTGCTGTGGCCGGGATATAACAACTTTTTGGGGGGGGATGAGTAGCCTTTTTTCCCCTTTGATATAATGTCAGCAGTTTTCCCCTTTATATCCCAGATGATTCCCAGTAGCTTCAAGTGCTGTTGCCAGTGTAATAGGGTCATCTCTGGGACTGATCCCCATAACTGGTATCAGATCACGATTCTCCTTCCTGTATCCTCTTCCCACGCACGCAAAAGAGGACACAGAGAGCTAGAGAAGTTCAGTGCAAAAAAGTTGTTGGTGCTAAGTCCAGTCCATCAGTCTCAGCATTGGAAGCATTGGCCCCAATGGCTGCAATAGTTACATCTGACACTGGGAGTGCACCAGCATCAAGGAGATGCCTTTTGCCTCGACATCAGGCATTATGATAGTACCCCAGGACTGAACTGCATCAGAACCAACACCAAGGAGGAATGAGGATTTCATGTTGTCCTCATTAGTACTGGAGGACTGTAATGCTCTGCGCTTGTCCAAGCTTATAAAGATCAAGCATCAGTCTCCCCCTTGAAGCATGCTACCATGAGCTCTGAGGTATCGTCATCAAGAGAAGTGCTCACCCTCTATTGTGGATTTGCTGACACTGCAGCCAGGCTTTGGCTTCTGATTTGGCACCAAAAGATCTCTGCCTTTGCCAGGGCCTATCTTTGACTACCGGTTCGGGGCCATGTTTAGGGAAGAACTGGTGGACTTGCTGCAGCAGCAGAGCGCTTTGGCATTGAGGGCTCTTGTGCTATCCAAAGCACAATCCCAGCCTTAGGCCCAGGCTTTGCCTGTGGAGCAGATCACTGACACCTTTGCCTCAATAGGCATTAGAATTAAGATCAATCCATGTGATGACCCACTCAGCATCGGAATAGGAAGCTTCCCCAGGGTCCAGTGGTGAATTCATCCCTTAGCGCTCTGAGAGGCCTGGATGCTCAGCTGGTAGACCAAGGGAGGTAAGGGCTTTTTTCTTTCCAGAAGAATATCTTGAGTCTGATTCTGATTGGTCATAGGAGTCTAAAGGGGAGCCAGGCTTCTTCTCAGAGGAGTGGTCTTATAGCATACCTTCAGACCCCTCCCCTCCACCAGAGAGAAGGAAGTCTCTACCTAAGTCTCTTTTCTTTATTGGCTTTGTCAAGGAGATGACAGCCACCCTCCCATTTAAGTTGCAGACCAAAGATGAGCCTGGAGCAGAGTTGCTGACCATCTTGTACAGTGACTGTCCCCCTAGGGAGGTAATCATGATACTCCCTCCACACTTTTCATAGAGATGTACAGATAAAGAATTTGGGAGACCTCACTCTCTGTGGAGGTTGAGCCAAAGAAGGTGAACTCCATGTATATGATTTACAAGGCTCCTGGATTCAAGAAGGACCAGTTGCCCTACCCACTCCATGGTAGTTGAATTCACTCTCAAGAGGGCCAGAAGTTCCAGTACTCATGCCTTGGTTCCTCCAGGCAGGGAGGTACAGACGCTGGAGGTGTAAGGGAGGGTCATGCCTTAAACCCTCCAGTGGTCTTCTTGTCAGTTTTGGCACCTTTGGGGAACTTACACGCAACTAAAACAGGTCTAACCCTCTGCATCTAAGTTCTGCCTAGGAAATCTTTGATTATTCCCTCAGGTCGTCCAAGTCTAAGTCCGCCCAATGCCCACCCATTACACACCTCCTAACACACCCCTTTGAGCTCTGGATGCACAACAGCTTAGAAGTGCTGCTGAACGTCCAGAAAGTTGGTTTTGATTATCGGCACTTGGACGTGTCTTCTATTAGGAAGTCCAAGTACCGACTTAGGTGGGTTTTGGGACACTTCAAAGTTTTGATTAAGCCCCCCATAGAATAGATATAACATTAAAACATACAGGATTCAAAATCCTGAACAATGTCTTAAATTTCTGCTTTAATTCATAAAACTGCCTGAGAAAACAGATGTGCTTTTAAAAGTTTTCTAAATGAACTCAAGGACTTAATCTGTTTCAATTCCTTTGAAAGGAAGTTGCGTAACTGAGGTCCCAAGACCATAAAGATCGAGTCCCTATACATTACCAATCTAATTTGCTTAAAATCTGGAACATGTTTATGTTTATTAAAAGTTTTAACTGCACTTCAGTTTATCAACAGCAAAATATATTTAAAAAGCAAGAAAAGAAAGGAACGCCATGTAAGATGGGACAGCAGAGCCTGATTACTTGAACGAAGGGGGCGTCTTGGCACATGAACCTTTAGGGTTGTAGCCAGACAAAGTGGTTGTTGGTCATAAGGAATTTTAAAAATTAGTGTTAAACTGTTATTTATTATTTTATTTATTTTAGAATTTATATACCACTTATAGCCTATGTTAAAATGAATATGCTATTGAATAGGCAACCAATGAAATTGCTTAAGAATTGGTGCAATGTGACTATACAAAGGACTTCCTAAGATTACATGAGCAGCAACATTTTGAGCTATTTGTAAAGCTCTTAAATATTTTTTTTAGGCTAGGGGTGTCAAACGCAATCACATAATGGACCGAAATGTAAAACACGCGGGCCAAATTTTTTATTATGATACTGTGGCCCAGATTCTGTAACAAAAGTTAGGCACTTATTTCAGAGGCGACCAACTAGGTAGGCACCTATCTAAATTGAGTAACAAGCCCAATCAAGCTTTTTAATCAGCACTGATTGAAACCTAGGCGCCTATCAAGAAACTAAACTAAACTAAACCTTAAGTTTGTATACCGCATCATCTCCATAAAGATAGAGCTCGGCACGGTTTACAGATAAATTCAATGAGGGAAGGACATAATAAGAAATTAGAGGTTAAGAAGAGGATGGCTAGCTTTACATTCTAAATAGATAGCTTTGCGTTTTGGAGAAAAGCCAGGTTTTCAGATGCTTTTGGAATAATTGGAATGAGCCCAGGTTCCGCAGCGGGGCAGGGAGGTTGTTCCAAAGCTCAAGAAAGCTCAATTCTGTAACAAGGCTATGCATGTTAGGCCTGGGCATGGCTACGTGTTAGGCACCTTCTTACAGAATCGCTGCTCTTAAGCGTGCTTAAGCACTTACATGGGCGCCTAACCTTTACTGGCCTATTTAATGGGCATCTCCAAAATAAGTGCTGCTCAGCGTGATTCACTAAACAGCACCCAACTGTGCTTGAATCACGCTTCCTGAAGAAGCTCCAATTTGTGAAACTCGAGTTGTATGAGAGCAGTTGCTGAGGAGTCACAGCCTGACCACCGCTAAAAGGTAAGTATAGATTGCAAAGAATAGAGGTTAAGAGCTCATGGTATTGTGGTGGAATGAGATAGTGAACAGCTGTGATGGTCTCTGTGGTTATCACTAGAGGTTGTTGGGCCTGAGCTTTTCACAAAATAATATATTCACTGTTGTTTTTATAATATATATATTTAGAGCTTAAGAGGTGATTAGGGAAGCATCAAAATGTCAGAGCCCTGGCTGTGTCAGTAGTCCACTTGAGATCAGCCCCTATCAGTGAGATTTGCAAGGCTGCAACGTGTTCCTCAGTCCACACATTCACATCTCGCTACTGCTTTGAACAGAATACCCAAGGCGACAGTACTGGGGAATCTGTTGGGTGTCTGGAATCCAGCTGCATCCTCCTGGGCCCGTTATTTCAGTTTCAGGCTTCATCTTCACAACTAGTCTGTACAGTATATAGTTTCAGGTTAATTGGTTTCTTAAGCCTTGCCATTGGAAGTCTCTAATATCCTAGTGGTGGTGTTATCGGTGAGCTTGGTAGCTAGGATTCCCAGTTGTGATAATATTAGGGTCTGTTTGCCCTCAAAGAAAGCAAAGTTACTTACTTGTAATAGGTGTTCTCTGAAGGCAGCAGGCCAATTATTCTCCCTCCTCCCCTTGGAGTTGTCTTTTCCAGCTATGTTGTTATACAGCTGGTCCCATGCTCTCACATTGGGCAGGAAGACGCCCACATATGCACAGTTGAATGCTGCCAAAGGCTTCTTAAAGAGACAGTATGTTGGGTAGCATATACACTGGGCTCTGTCAGATGATATCACCCAGTTGAGAATAATTGGCCTGCTGTCCTCAATACCTGCTAGAGGTAAATAACTTCATTATCAACATTGCAGTGTCACAAACACACAAACAAAGCCAGGTGGAAAATTTCTAAACAGGCACAACAAGGTAGCATATCTCATTCATTAGAAATGTTGTAAGTATTACAACACTGCAGTACCTGAAAAGCACTGAGATCATGACCCTAAACAAATTATGGAGAATGAAGAGGTTATGGGACATTCCTATTCTGACCAATAAAAAATAGTAAAGAAACCAGACAAAATGATCTTGCCACTTAAGGAATACAACAAGCTATAAATGATTATTTCCATCTTCTAAAGGACTTAAATGTGCTGGGAAGCTCAGTAAATCTTTGGCATTTAAATTGGTGGAAATTTGGAACAGACTTCCAGATTCTTTAAGACTGTTAGGTCAATTACATCAATTTTGAAAAAATTTTTAAACTTGGTTGATTACACAATAGTCATCCAAGATTATTAGCTGACGAACAGTAGTTAAGAATATCTTACTTTTAACCCTTTAACATCTATCTAATCTTAACTAATAGCATCCTTTCTATATGGCCTATTAGTATGTTATCTCCTTTTTAATGAACTGTAAACCGAATCGAGCTCCTTAGGGAAATGATCCGATATATAAATTGAAGATTAGATTAGAAAACGATAAAATAGAAAATACCAGAACAGTATTGCTCATAGAGGTTTCAGTCCCAAGTGATTATTATGTGAAATCATGTAGAGAAAGAAAAGATCCTCATGTACCAAGAAATGTAGACTGAGACCAAGTAAATGTAACAGAAAAATCAGATTCCACAGGCCTGATTCACAGGAATTTTCAAACACACCTGGTAAGTTGCCTATACTGTACATGTAAGATTTTAAGCTCTTTTTGACATGATGCAAGTATGGGGAGCATTAACAGTTAATTTGAAATAATGTGAGGTCAAGAATGCCAGGATATAATAATAATATAATAATAATAACTTAATTTTTGTATACCGCCATACCCAGGGAGTTCTAGGCGGTTCACATCAGTTAATCCAAAGTTACAAACAATGAGGTTTTTGAGGTTAACAGTAAGGAAGGAGCAAGTCCTTGAAGTTAACTAGATTAGGAATGTACAATAAGGTGCAAGTCATTGAAGTTAACAAGTTAGGAATGTAAAAAAGAAGGAGTAGTTGGAGATTCCAGATCTTTGGTGGAAGGAGTGAGAGAAGTAGAAGAAGGTGTGTTAAGGGTTCTATATTTGAAATAAGTGTGTTTTGAGTTGTTTTCTGAAGTCTAGGTAGGTGGGGGCATCGAGCATAATTTGGGCTAGCCAAGGGTTAAGTTTAGCCACCTGGAAGGAGAAGGTTTTGTCAAGGAACCTTTTGAAATGGCATAATTTCAGGGACGGATAAGGCAAACAGATGAATCCTGCGGGAGCAAGAAAAAACCATTTGGAAACATTGTGTTCCCCCCCCCCCCCGAGACCCATTTACCAAAAACAAACTCCACAAAATAAAAGTATAGAAAGACTTGCTCTGTATTATTGTCCCAGGCATACGGTTCTAGATGCAGAAACATGCCACAAACAGTCTAAGCTCACAATGCATTTCACATTTCTATAGACGTGCTCTGCAAAGATACTCATCCTACTAGTGCATATATACATACAACACTCAAAGGAACACTTGCTCAGACAATTCTTGTAAGGATATGTGTATAAGTGATTAATTAGTCCTGGAGAAACACTCAATTATACAGATTAGCAATTAGCAATTCCCAGTGAGTGGGCCACAAGATGGAATGGTCAGTGTGTAGGAGGGAGAGCAGCTGCTGTTCGGTAAGTATTGGAAGCTTAAGGGGGGAGAGAAGGTTGTTTTTGTTTTGTTTTGTGTAATGTTTTGTGCACTGATTCAATTGCCTCTATGGAAGCTTATAGGTAGTATAAACAAATGTTAGATAAAATAAATAAAGTCTTCCTGGTCAGCACATTTTTTGGCACCATGAGCTGTTACAAATTCACTATGCTAATCCTGTAATGCACAAGATTGGCCTAACCAGCCCGCTAGTTTTGAAACTGCTCATGGTGCTGACATTTGGAAAGGAGCAGTACACTGGAAAGGTTTTGGGTTGATGGGGTTTTGTTAGGATGCCCTTCCATTGTCACTAACACTGGATTTACCAGGATGCGTGTAAATACACGATACTAGTATTATGCATGAAATACGTAGGATGAGTGTATTATGGTATAAAGGGCAAATTCTATAACAAGTGCCTAAATTTAGGCATCGGTTCAAATGCTTACAGATGCCTAAATAAAAGGCGGCTGAAATGGCCACTGGAATCGTGGCTAGTTAGCCGCTTTAGGCTGCGGAACACCAAAGTAGGCATGGCCAATGCCGGAAGTGGCATTAGGAGGGCTAAAGTCGCTACTCAGCCGTGAATCACGCCAAGATAGGTGGCTGAAATGTAGGCCAGGAAAACCCTGGTCTATATTTCAGCTGCTTATCTCTGCCGTTATACCACAGCAGCCAATAGAGGGAATTCATCTGCCACTATTGGCTGCTGTGGTATAACGGCAGAGATAAGCAGCTGAAATATAGACCAGGGTTTTCCTGGCCTACATTTCAGCCACCTATCTTGGCGTGATTCACGGCTGAGTAGCGACTTTAGCCCTCCTAATGCCACTTCCGGCATTGGCCATGCCTACTTTGGTGTTCCGCAGCCTAAAGCGGCTACCTAGCCACGATTCCAGTGGCCATTTCAGCCGCCTTTTATTTAGGCATCTGTAAGCACTTGAACCGATGCCTAAATTTAGGCACTTGTTATAGAATTTTCCCTCCCCAAAATTCCAGCAGGGACTCCCCAAAGCCACAATTCTGTAACTGGTGCACAAGTCGGATTGCTTGTCAAACATTCTAGGGCGCCAGTTATAGAATTGCGGCTTTGGGGAGTCCCTGCTGCTCTGCTGATGGGGGAGGGAGGAATTCTCCTGCCACAATTGGCTGAGTGGCCGTGGCAGGGATCCACCAAACCCCCCACACTGTCTGAGGCAGGAGGGATGCTCACTCCCTCCTGCTGGCACCTGCCACAACACCCCACTGAACACCCCACCATCATCAAAATCCACCCCCATACCTTATCCTTGAAGGCTGACAAGGGATGCTCACTCCCTCTGGCTGGCACCCCCCTTAATATCCCCGGCAGGAGGGATGCTCGATCCCTCCTGTTGGCATCCCCCCGAACACCCCACCCCCTCACTAAACCCAACCAGTACGTTTTTCTTGAAGGCCGGCTGAAGGGATGCCCATTCCCTCTGGCCGGACTAGGAAGGAGAACTAAGACTCCGGTTGGTCCAGGTGCCTAAAGCCCCTCCTATGAGAGGGGTATTAAGTGCCTGGGCCAATCAGGGTCTTAGGCCCTTCCCAATGCATCCCAGGATGCACCGGGAAGGGGAAGGCCCACCATTTGGAAGAGGCGGGCCTGCTGGCCAGAGAGAGTGGGCATCTCTACAGCTGGTCTTCAAGAAAAAGGTATGTGAGTAGGTTTCATGGGTGGGGTATTCGAGGGGGTGCCGGTAGGAGGGATTGGGCATCCCTCTTGCCAGGGATGTTGCTTGGGGTGCCGACAGGAGGGAGTGGGCATCCCTCCTGCTGAGGATTATTGCAGCGGATGCCAGCAGGAGGGAGTGTCCATCCCCCCCTGCCATGAATAGTGGGGGGGGGGTTTCAGGGGTTCCTGCCATGGCTGCTCTGCCAATTGCAGCAGGGGAATTCCTCCCTCCCCCATCAGCTAAGTGGCAGGGACTCCCCAAAGCCGCGATTCTGTAACCGATGCCCTAAAATGATTGACAGGTGATCGGCAGCCGCTTTTAAGGCGACCACCAGCTGGTTACAGAATCTGGTCCTAAATGCATAAGATGAGGTATATATAGGGTGAATATAGTTTACTCAAGTGTATATATAGGGTGAATATATAGTGTGTAAATACTGTAAACACAGTAAAAAAAGACTAACCCCTCTTTTATGAAGCTGCAGTAGGCTTTTCTATTGCTTGCCACAGCAGTATTAGCTCCAATTCTCATAGGAATTCTGTGAGCATCGGAGCTAATACCACCGCAGCCATCGATAAAAAAGCCTACTGTGGCTTTGTAAAAGGAGCCCTAAATGTAAAAGATAAGATATGTAAATATATTATAATAACACTACAGAAGCTCATATATGGAAAGCCATCACAGAAACACTCTTAACTCTCTATTGTAACATCATTACAGAAGCTCTATTGTAACATCATTACAGAAGCTCATGTAAACTGCTTTGAATTGACTTCACGATCATTAGTAGCAGAATAGAAGCTTTCAATAAACAATAAAACTAAAATACTATCTGCAGTAGTGATGTTGCCTTTTTGTAAGGCACTTTGCTCCAAATGTTTACCAGTTCACAATATATACACTAGTTACTAGAAGATAACTATGAACTCCACATTTTGCCAGCAAATTTTGTCTTCATGTGCAGGAGATGTACCGAAATGTCCAGGTGCTACACTGTTTGGATAATGGTCATTCTGCTCTATTTGTAGGAGGAAATGACCAGTGCTTTGGCCACTATGAGGGTGGACTATGACCAGGTGAAGATCAAAGATTTGAACACATCCAACAACCGTCTGCTTAACAAACGCCGCAAGAAGCAAGGGGATGGTGCAACTGCATCTACAGGATGCAACAACCAATAGGAGCACGGGAAGGGAACAAGAAAATCAGGGCTATGGAAAGAAGCTGTAAAGAAATGCCTGAAACGAGTGGAGTGGGACTTAAGTCCTCCCAGTTCCACAGTAAAAGATATGGCACCAATGCAGAGACTAGGCTTGGGGCAAGAAAGCTGGGTTCTGTGCCTCAGGGAGGGCCACAATCCGCCACAAGTTTTATGTTTAGGGGAGAAAACGATTTGTTTTGATTTTTTCACATTTTTCCTGAACCTTTTAGTGAGTTGCTTTCTCTCTGCAATGAGAGAGGTTTGGCAGTTTGGTATTAATATAAGCCCTCTCCAGGATGAAATGAGGGAAAAGATTGGAAGGACACAGTTGGGTTCTGATTTATAATAGTCTTCAGAATCTCTGGGGCCAGCAGTCCCCAGGGGCCAATGACACTATTACTAGGCCATTGTCACAGAGGCTTTGCTCAGAAGTGGGGCAAGCTGACAGAGGTCAAAGTCAGCATGTGGTGTGTTGCTGTTTATGAGTAATTTTGGAAACCCTGGGATTATCTAATAGCTGCTAAGTGAAATCAAGCAGAGTGATTTAGTTGTCATCCTACTGGAATTAAATACTAAGCACTAAAATCCTTTCCAGTTGAGATCTTCATTCAAGGATCTATACTAGATTTCTTAAGCCAAGAACAGTATGACCCAATGCAAACATTCAGGCTTTGAATTAAAAGCTTATCAAAGGCTTGAAAGGGAGCACGTTTCTGCATTCTTTATAGGCCCATCTTCCTGCATGGACTTCAGCTATTTTGTGCCCTTGGGGAAACCTTTTGAGGAGTATAGTCTGGGGAGAGGAACTTCCTGGTTTATCATTTCTCCCTTGGATCTGCTGACTATGAAGAAATGAAATGCTTGCCACATAAACAAAAATTTCAGAGGCATAAAATCAGGCTGCTGATTTGGGCCATAGCTCCAGAAATAAATCAGTGTTATATGATGACTCCTGAGTACAGTGAAACAAACCCAGGTCTCAAATTGACTAGTGAAAACAGTCTGAATCTGAACTTTTATCTTATTCTCTGCATTTACAGTGCAGGTTTCTTTTATTCATATATGTTCAGCTAGCATGGAAAAATTGTGACTGAAGAAACTGGATGGAAAGAGCAGTAACAACCATAATTCAAAACCAAGAATAGTCCTGTTTGTCATGAGTACATTTTAAGCTCTTTCAAGCAGGAACTGCCTCTTATAATGCTATAGAAATGATTAATAGTAAATCCTTTTCAAGTTTATTTAAAATTTGATTGGATTGCTTTTACAGAGTTTCAAAGCGATGTACATTTTTAAATTAATAGGAAAACAGACAACTTAAAATAATATACAATTACATAGACATGACAATACACAAGAGGAGAAAGGGAAAAACTACAATTGTTATAGGAAAATGGAGAAGGTTTTAACACAAGGTAGGGGTGAACAAATGAGAATGAGCCTCAGTTCAAAGGATAGTGATGCATTTTGTTTTAATATGGAGCTCCTTCTACTAAAAAGCAATAGAAGTTTCTACAGCAGGCTGGCAAGGTAAATGCTCTGACACTCATAGGAGCCATTTACGATAGTGACAAAGATGCGTATTTTCAAAGCTGTTAGACTTACAAAGTTCCTTCTTGAACAACAGGACTGGTAGTCTTGACTAATGGGTTAAACTCTCATTAGCCATGAGGGTTGTAGAGAGCCCACTGTTTTGTTTTCATGCTCCACTTCCTATCACTCTGGAATGAGCTCCACCCCCCTCAGTCTTACTCTCTACAAGTGTGGAGTAGGGAGCCTGTCTGTCCTGCTCGAGTTTATTTATTTTTGGGGTTGGTTTTTTGTTTTTAATAATCCAGTCAGAGGCCTTCGATGCTGCAGAGGATCCCAGTCATTCTGGTGCATTTCTGGCTGTGAGAAGATACAGACTCTCAGGGCTGAGGTCTGTAGCCTACAGACACATGCCTCACATGATTCCTGTGTGGTCAGTCTGCATCAGTAGCTCTCAGAACTCAGGGTTTGTACCCTTAGGGGTAGCTAAGTCCATAACTAAGCTCTACCTGATGGTTTCTGAGTTCCAGCAGTGGTTTGCTACACCTAAAGTGGATTTGCTGGTGACGCAAGTTACAAAGTGAACTTCATCCCCCCAGTGAGAGAGGAGTAGTCCTCTAGAACACACAGGACCACAAGATAGACTTTGTCCTCAAGAGACAATTCAAGACTGCAGCGCTGAGACTGAAAGCAGTGGCGGCAGCATCTTATGAGATTCCACTCTCAGTTAAGCCAGGATCTAGATCTAGACAGCAACACTAACCCCCAGTTCCTCTTGGAGGGGATTGACTATGTTGCGGATGCTCTCTATGACCTTTTCAGGGTCTTGAGCAAGGTCTCAGCTTATGCCATTTCTGCCCACAGAATGCTCTGGATTAGGTAGTGGGTGGGAGATGGCCTCCAGGGTGACCCTGAGTAAACTGCCCTTTCAAGGACAGTTTCTCATTGACAAAGGCCTGGATGATCTCTTGACTAGTGTGGCAGATTGTAAGCTGAAATCCTTACCAAATAGCAAACATGGAATACAAGAGGGTCTGGCAGGGGAAATTTTCATAGCTCTCGGCATTTTCGCCAGTATTCGGGAGTCCTCCAGTCAGAGGGCATTCCAAGGCCAGAAACAAAGTTTTGGGAGCATCAGGCATCCCCAAGCATTGCAGCTTCTAAGAAACAGCAATGATTCCAGGACAGTGGCCATACCCTTGAAGGTGGGAGGCAGGCTGGTAGGTACTGGCAGGCTTGGACACAGATCTCTTCAGATCAGTGCATACTGAAAGTCATTTGGGAGGGGTACAAACTAGAATTCTACTGGCCCCTCCCAGACCTCTTTCTCACTACTCTGGCAGGAAAGCCGTAAAAGGCGGCCCAGGTGCGGGCACCGATTCAGAGGCTCATTGCTCTAGGAACCATAGAGCCCGTACCGCAAGGAGAATGAAGCTTGGACAGATATGCAATATACTTCAGCATGCCCAAAAGAGATTCAGAAGACCGATTCAGGATCTAAAGTCAGTCAATGCAGCCCTCAAGAACCCCTGCTTCTGCATGGAAATGGTGCGGTCGGTCATCGCCTCAGTTGTGCTGGTGGAATACCTTGCCTCTCTGGATTTAATAGCATACTTGCATATTCCCATCTTTCTGGCTCACAGAAAGTTCTTGAGGTTCCATATTCTGAGCAAGCATTTCCCATTCTCTGCTCTTTCCTTTGGCCTAGCAACAGCACCACAAACCTTTAAGCACCACAAACCTTTACCAATGTGATGGTTGTAGTGGCAGCACACCTCCACAAGGTGGGAATTCAGGTACATCCTTACCTAGACACCCTTGAGAGACGAGGGAATGACAACAGTAGATCAAGTGGTCCAGCTCCTACGGGCATTGGGATGGGTAGTCAACTTCAGGAAGAGTCATTTGATTCTGATTCAGTCCCTGGAATACCTGGGAGTTCATTTTGAGATGGCACAGAACAGGGTCTTTCTCCTGGAAGCACACAAAACAAAACTCGTGAGGCAAATTCAGGAGATTCACGGTCTGCCGGCCCCCCAGCTTGGCAGTATCTTCAACTGCTGGGATCCATGGTAAATACAATAGATGTGGTACCCTGGATGAAAACACACTTGTGCCCTCTTCAGGAGTTGCTCCTTTCCAGGTGGTGTCCACAGTCGGATGCCCTGGCCCTCCTACTGCCATGGTCAGGCAAAGCATGGAGCAGCCTGGCCTAGTGGCTGGAGCCACAGTCCTTAGCCAGGGGAATGCCACTATGCAAGGATGGGACAGATGACCCTGCTGCTAGTATTGAGGACCCAAAAGCAGTGTCCAACTTGACTGCTACATCCACCCTGTAAAACTTAGTGAATGTATGGAGACTAGACTAAGTGGCCGCCTTACAAATCTCTGCAGGTGAGACTGCTCTAGACTCTCCCCAAGAGGATGCGATACTGTGAGTAGAGTGCGCCTTCGTTGCCACTGGAGATTTCTTTCCGCTTCCAGTATAGGTAGGAGATATGGCCATCTTGATCCTCCTGGATACGGTGCTTTAGATGCCGATCTCTCCTGAAGTGCCGCATTCATAAGCATAGATATGCTTAAGGATAAACCTGATGCTTTACATTGGGAAAGAGCAGGTCAAGAGGCTATAGAGGACCTTACTGGGTCAGACCAATGGTCCATCAAGCCCAGTAGCCTGTTCTCACAGTGGCCAATCCAGGTCACTAGTACCTGGCCAAAACCCAAGGAGTAGCAATATTCCATGCTACCAATACAGGGCAAGCAGTGGCTTCCCCCATGTCTTTCTCAATAACAGACTATGGCCTTTTCCTCCAGGAACTTGTCCAAACCTTTCTTAAAACTAGCTACGCTATCCGCTCTTACCACTTTCTTGTGCTGCTGTTTTTGAAGGCTTTTCTGGGAGTTTGTTTGGATAAAGACAGTGACATTATAAGAACCAGAGAAGCTAACTGACAGGGTGTGGCTTAGTACCACACCAGTTTGTTTGGAGAAAGTTTTTGTTCCTATCTGCTTATCTACTACAAAAGTATGTTTTCTTTTTTTCCCTGTGTGCTGGGGCAATGCACAACGTGGCTGCCAAGGGGAAAAGTTAAGAAGGACAAGGACTGAGCCAGAACAAGTTGAAAGCTTTGTTTTTGGCATTTGCATTTTTCTGTTTGATGAAACACCCAGGAGACTAGGGGGAATTGGGGAAAATCCACCCGTCATCTCTGCTGAGGGAATGTGGACAGCATTTTGTTTAGTGCTGAATAAAGAGTTGGCTGAATTTCCCTCTTGGTGATTTGTGGTGCAGCTGAAAAAAAAATGCCATTAAGAAACAAGCTTGGAACTTTTGAAGCCCTACAGTTTTCTGCTATTGTTTGGACTCTTTGGGGAGATTTGTTTGTTTCTTGTTTTCCTTCTGTGAAAAGGCTGATAGTGAAACTGAGTATGTGTTGAAGCCTGTGACCGAGCGCGGTCAAGCTGAGCTCAGGAAGTGACCTAACCTAGTGCACACAAACCTCAGCCGAGCGGTTTTGCGAGGTTCTTTTGGTAGCTTGGTATTGGTATAATAAAGAGTTTTCACAACAATGGCACAGTTTCTTGGTATAATTTATTGTTCACAAACTGTAAACAAACTTCCAGATGGGATTTTCAGCTTTGTATCCCCTTGTATCATTCAGCATTCAGAAAACAAAACAATTTTCAATTCCGAGCCCTCAATATCAGAAAAGGAAAAAAAAATCTTGTCCAAACTGCCACACCTTGAATTCTGTCACTATTTTCATCTCCATTACCTCCCTCAGGAGGTCATTCCAGACTTCAACCACCATCTCCACGAAAAAGAATTTCCTGACATGTTTCTCCTAAGTCTGCCACCTTGCAACCTCATTTCATGTTTTACTATGTCTCTTTCTCTGGGAAAGATTTGTTTCTATGTTAATACCATTCAAGTTTTTAAGCATCTGTATCACATCGCCCCTATTTCTTCTTTCCTCTAGGGCAGTATCTCTCAAACTGCATAGTGGTGTGTCCCGAAAAGATTCCGGGTGTGCCATGAAAAATTCCAGAATTGTACTTTATTTTTAAAAATTCCCTTCATAAGTATACAATAGAATAGATGACATGTATGTCGTGTACACAAGAGTATGTCAATGTTATGAACATCTGTGTGCGTAAGGATACAACCGCCCAGACAAGCATCATTCTTTGATGTAATTGGTCCTTGAAAAGTAATGGCAAGTAATTTTAGTTTTAGTTTTTATGCAGTAGTTATCCTAACTTGAGCAACAAAGCAATCAAGGCTTTCTTACTGTTTGGATCTTCTTATCTTTGCAAACTTGGATTTTCAGCTCTGACAAAAATTGAATCGGAAAAAAGAGAACAACTACAGATGGTGGATGATGAAATGCGTGTTTGCTTGTCAACTATTGAGCTGCGTTGTGAGTTAATTTGCACTCAAAAATAAGCACATCCATCGCATCGATTAGCAATTCTATTTACTTTGGTTTCACTGTCGTCACAATTATTCATACATAGCTTAAAGAACTTTAAATAAATAACTCTCAAATTTACCCCTCCTTTTTTAGCGTTTTTAGCGCTGGCTGCGGCGGTAACAGCTCGGACGCTCATAGGAATTCTATGAGCGTTGGAGCTGTTACCACGGTGGCTGGTGGTAAAAATGCTAGCATGGCTTTGTAAAGCAGGGGGTTAATTTTTCTTGGTTTTGCAATTTTATAATTTCAATTATAATGTGCCATGAAAAACATATTATATTATATTACATTACATTAGTGATTTCTATTCCGCCATCACCTTTCGGTTCAAGGCGGATTACATAAGAATTGTCATAATATTATTAAATACATAGATGGATTACATAAGAATTGTTGTGAAATTAGGAAATACATAAGGGTTAGTTTGAACATTTTAGGAGTAGATAGTATTGTAGGTGAAGCTTGGGATGGATCTGGTTGTGGTTGTAGGTTTTATGTATTTTCTGAAGAGTAGGGTTTTTGTTTCTCTTTTGAAGGTTTTGTAATCTGTGGTCAAAGACAGCAGATTGGTGAGTTGTCTTTCCAGTTTTGCTGCTCTGGTGGCCAGTAGGTTGTCATACAGTTTTCTTCGTTTGACATTTTTGGTTGGCGGGTGTGTGAATATTGTGTTTAGTGTGCCTGAAAAAAGCATTTGCTCCGTTAAGTGTTCCGTAGCTAAAAAAGTATGAGACACTGCTCTAGTTTTCCAGTCTCTATGTGAACAGAAATAGGCTAATAATTACAATCCTAAACCCACCTTCAATGTGAATGTTAAGTGAGGTTTATTGGAGAACAGTTGTTTGCAATAATGCAAACCTATGAAACTGGGGGAGAAAGAATTAAGTCCATTAAAGGCCTAAATCTGTTCATAGTCAAAACATAGTGCTCCAACTGATCATTTTTGTCCCAAAGGAATAAAGATCTCTCCCCAAAGAATTTGCCTTCCATTCAGATTTTAATAACAATTACTACTACTGCTAATCATTTCTGTAGTGCTACTAGATATGTAGCACGAACTGATCAGTCCAGACAAACATACAGGACAAGGAAAATTGAGGGGGGGGGGGTTTCTTTCAAATTAAGAAAGTTGTCTAAAACGAGAAGACCGTGATCAGGAGAGTTAGTTAGGTGTCATTGACTTGATGAACAAGTTTTTGTGGCAGAATAAAGAAGTAGATTGCCGGGCCTTCTGCGCAGTACAAATTTGATGTTGTCCCATCAAACGCAATCCTCCGTCTCTAACGCTGCCTATCTGCTGCTGCCCAGATCGTTAGTCTGACATCTCCAATCTACTGATAACAACCCCAGACTACAAGATGTTTAGAAAAGAAATAAAGGCTATACTCTTCAAGAAATCCCTGAAAAAGTCTTAACACCACGAATACCTTCCTTCTTCCCATCTTCGATACTACCTGATCTACTCTTTACCTTCACTAGAAATGACCAGTGATCTTTGTAATCCGCCTTGAACCGCAAGGTAACGGCAGAATAGAAATCTCTAATGTCATGTAATCTTCGCTGAAACCTGTCCGCCTTGGGAGACCCTGCTAAACGCGAAAGCCCTAGGGGCGCAACAAGCCCATGTACCACGAATGGCGTGTGATCAGGAGAAGCAAGATTTAAAAGCAGTTTTTGAATAAAATCAGAGCGAGCATAACACAACAACTCAGGAAGCGAGCCTATAGTGTAGCAAGGTAGAAAAAGCAGAATTGGGATTTGGAGATGAAGGAGAGTTACCTGCTTGAAGAATAATATTTAGAAAGAGTGTAAATACAGATAAAAGGAGAGCCTCAGTCAGTATAGCCTAGAATAGTTTTCCTAAGTCTGATGTAACTACCATAATTCCTGTATTGAGCAAGGAGACTTGGGCATGTGCATTAGTGAGAGGCAGAGCTGCTGTTTTTAGCAGCATGACAGAATGCAAACAGATCGCCCACAGAGACCCACAAGCAATGGGTAATGCTACTGTCACAGCTTTCTGTAGTTTATATTCATACTTTCGGACGCAGAAGCTTCCCTGTGGCAAAAGCTTGCTTAGGACCCATAGCTTCTGCTTCCCTGTGCAGCAGGGGCCATGATACAGTCCTTGCCATCTTTTTGCTTTTCTAAGTGTTGAGATCTTTTCACTTTGGCATGCAATATGTGATTCATTCTAGCTGAAACCAGCAGTTGTACAAGAAATCTGCCAGTTAGCTTGACATCCCCCCCCCCCAACCACATTACATTGAAACCAGCATTAGTCACAAACCTCAAACCGGATGGATTAAAAAAACAAACAAACATTAGTTGTACATCCTGTCTCATTTTTTGGTCTCTCTGTTGATGAATGCTGCTGGGTCAATGATCCTATTCTTCAGCTTTTCAAAGCTGCTGTTCAGCGGGATTCACAAAAAAATGCTGCTCTGTTGTAGCTCAGGCTGCATCCCTATGTGCTTGAGTATGACGAGGCCAAGAGGGATCAGATGTACCACAGAAATGAGGGCAGGAAGGTGGGTATGGTGAAACATTCTGCCAAAGAATAGCACTGAAGATAAGCCATAGAATCTATATCCTCTCTCTGGCTTCAAAATGTATCACATGAGCAGGGAGGGATTTAAAGAAGGAAAATTGGGGGGAAGTTAAACTCTATTTGATACTGTTTATCAGCTAACAGTTAAATAATCTAGTACAAACTATTGTATATGATTTGATTAGTTTGCCAAATTAAAGACTACATGGGGGAAGGAGGTAATCGCAGGACTGAGGAGGGTCCACACAGTCTGGATGTTTTGTGGGCCGGGTGACTCTTTACTGCTTCATGTCCTGGTGTTAATTTGAGACAAACTGTGATAATTTGTCACTGTGGTGGGTTTTCTTTTAAATTCCATGCCAATGTCCCATTCTGTTTCCAAGGCAGGAAGTCTAAAACAAGACACCAGTTAATCTGAGAGCATACAAAATATTTAAAAATATAATTACAGATTTGTGATAAATTAATATTTTATTTTGCCTATTTGAGAATAGCTAGTATTTGTTTTCTTTCATCCTCAGGTGACATTATATGGACAGAATAATGCATGTGTCCTTAGCAGTTAAGCACGTTCAACTTACATTAAAGCTAGTTTGTCTAAATCAAACACCAGCAGCAGTAGAAACTGCATTTGCCAATGGAAGACAAGGTAGCCTTAAGTGTCCACAGAGTCAATAGGCGATGGCAGTGGCGGCAGCAGGTATGACAGTGCTGGCTTTGGCCAGTGGGAGCAGTTGATGGCAGCAGGTTACAAGGGCCAATCAATGTGGCTATGGGAGCCACCCAGAATAGTAGATGGTGCGGGATAGAAATTTTTAAAAATAGATAAAAATTAAATAAAGCTGGGAGGAAGCAGGATGAGCAGAAGGAAGCATCAATAGGAGAGCAGAAGACTGGTATGCTATTTAAGTTGCAGCAGGGGTCAAAGAGAGGAGGAAAGCTGTAAGTAAGAAAGAGTCCAGGAGAAAAGAGGATGGCAGAGAGTTAGACTTCTGAGCATGAGGGAGGAGAGGTTGAGAGAGAGTTAAAAAAAGGCTGGTGCAAACAGAGTGGAGGGGTGCAGAGCAAAAAGACTACCTCATCCCTGAAAGGTAAGGTTCTCTGCTACTCTGCATCCTGGTTTTGTGGCATTTTCTCAGTCACTGCCCCTTTAATTTGGAATTCTCTTCCCCTATACCTCAGAGCCGAACAAAACTTGCAGAAATGTAAAAGTAGCCTAAAATGCTTGCTTTTTAAACACGCTTTCAACTGATTTTTTTTACGTACGTTCACACCCACTTCCGCATTATTTAATTCATTTCCCTTTCCTATTGTATTGTCCTTATTTGTATTCTTTCTAAGAAATTGTAGTTCTTCCATTTTTTCCCAATGTTTTCATGTCAAAAGTATGTTTGTAGTATTTGTTCATGTTTATTATCTAAAACATTTGTTCCCTAACTATTTAAAAATATTATGTACAACGCTTTGTACCTTTGGATAAGCGTTTAATCAAAATTTAAATAAACTATGAAAAGTTGGAGCACTCTTGCCCCTGCCAGTCCGGTTTTCAAGATATCCATAATGAGGGTAATTTTAAAACAGGCTGCCTAGGTCAAGAGACCAAGTAGATGCCTATTTTATAAAGACATGTACCTGTGGGTCTTTATAAAATACCAGCAACAAGCAGCTGAGTTTGCAGCTAAAAGGCATCTTGAGAGCTGGTATAGATGCATGGAGAGAATGTGCATGCATAGATATGTAGTTTGTGCCTCAACAAAACTTTTTCCTCGAACATGCTTATTTTGGGGTCATGTATGTGGCTGTTTGTCATAACTTGTCCACATGGGTTATTTTTATAAGAGCATTTTATAAGTGTAAAATGGAATACACATTTAAGGTGGGTCCCTTTTGTAGGTGCTCCCATAACTAATTCCTTTGGTTGGAACTAGGGCCAGGACTAATAGTAATATAATGACCAATCCAGTCTGCCCATCCACAGCATGCACTATCTCCCCCTCTTCCTAAGAGATCCCACGTGCCTGTCCCACACTTTCTTGAATTCAGACAAGTATACATTTTGAGATCTTTATCTCCATACACCTTATGAAGTAGACCACCGGCCATTTTAGAAGCCTTTCTCTCGACCAACTCTTTCCTGTTTATATCTTTTTGAAAGTGCAGTCTCTAGAATTTTACACACTATTCTAAATGAGGTCTCACCAGAGTCTTATACAGGGGCTTCAATACCTCCTTTCCCCTACTTGCATAAATGCCCCCTGGCATTCTATCTGGGAGGCTGTAGGCAAGTAATCCACACTCGGAGTAGCCTTGTGATTAGTGGAGCGGCTTGGGGAACTGGCTTTGATTCCCACTGCAACTCTTTGTGACTGGCAAATCATGTAACCTTCCATTGTCCCAGGTACAGAATAAGTACCTGTATATAATATGAAAACCGCTCTGACTGTAATCATAAAAAGGCAGTATATCAAATCCCATTTCCTTTCCCTTTACCCTTTCATACTGTTGATTGAGTCAGACTACTCCAATATTGACATTCTGAACCAACTTTGGAAAATCTGTCCCCTTTCACCTTCATCCTATGCCCCTCATTCCAGAGCTTCCTTTCAATTGAAGGAGATGTGTTTCCTGTGCATTTAGATGTCTCTATCATATTTCCCTTCTCCCTCCAAAGTATATGACAAAGATCGCCCTCTGTACTGACTTTATCCTGTTTTTATCTTTTTGAAGATGTGGACTCCAGAACTGTACATAGCACTCTAAATGGGATCTCGTTAGAGACTTGTATAGAGGTGCTATCCCCTGCATTTTGTTGTTGGCCATTCCTCTCCCTGTGTACCCAAGTATCATTCTGACTTTTGCCATCAACCTTTCTACCTATTTAGTCACCTTAAGGTTAGATATTATGATCCCCAAGTTCTATTCTTCTTTTGTACATAGAAATACTTCATCTCCTAAACTGTACGAGCTGGTTTATGCAACCCAAATGCATGCCCCTGCATTTTTTTGTAGCGTTAAAGCTTAGCTTCCAAATTCTAAATATAGTAACATAAAAATAGCCATAAAAATAATCCATCTAACCCAGTATCCTGTTTCCACAGTGGCCAATTCAGGTCACAAATACCTGACAGAATCTCAAATAGTAGCAACGCACCATGCTACCAATCCCAGGGCAAGCAGTGGCTTCCCCCATGTCTGTCTCAATAGCAGACCATGGACTGCTATACCACACAATACCAGTATTTTACAGATGTGACAACCATCTATCTTATACAGTTGTACAATTAGCGCCATTGTGCAGCTGAAATAGCCAAATTTATTTTTTACATTCAGCAGTCGTCTAGATGTCATAGTGTTCCACCCAGAGGTTGTGAGTCTTGGACTGGGGAGCTATGTTTGTGGAGGGTTCCCTCCTGCAGAGTGGTAAAAGGTTTTGTTCCCACACCAGCAGTAAATAAATCAATTTTTTGCCTGTTCCTGCGGTTGCCACGGGTTAACTGCAGAAACAGACATTGTGTCATTCTCTAGTTAAAATACAGAGAAGAGTGCATGATGAAAACAGAATTAAGTAGAGGCTTAAATGTGTAAGCTTGAAATCTTTTGGTGGCCCTCAGAGCTTTCTCATATTCACATTGTGCCCTTTACATGAAAAAAGGTTGGAGAACACTGTCTTCAAAGACCAATTCAAGAAAAAGCACCAGCTGGGTTTGTTTCTTGCTTGATGCATCTTTTCCATGGTCTATCAATGCTATTTTCTATTATTCCTACCTACCTACCCTTTGTCTTTCAAGAGTGCTTCTGATTGGTCTTGGTTCTTTCTACTGGGTTCTGCTGGAAAGGTTCTCTTAAGGCTATTCCAGCTTATCTCGTCTTTGAGCGTTTCAATATTTTACTCCCTCCCTATATTGGGGACATTGCTTTGCTACATCCCATTGGTCTGGACTGGTCTGATAGGATGCTAAGGAAGGAAAAGTTGTATCTTACCTGATAACTTTTTTCCTTTAGTCCTATCAGACCAGTCCAGAATTCCTCCCTAGTTGATTAATTTTGTTTTGGTTACAAGCTATATTTTTCAGATGGTATATTTAGATTTGTACAGAACAAAAGAAGTTCTTCTTCACCCAGAGAGTGGTAGAAAATTGGAACGCTCTTCCGGAGTCTGTTATAGGGGAAAACACCCTCCAGGGATTCAAGACAAAGTTGGACAAGTTCCTGCTAAACTGGAACTTACGCAGGTGAGGCTGGACTCATTTAGAGCACTGGTCTTTGACCTGGGGGCTGCCACGTGAATGGACTGCTGGGCACGATGGACCACTGGTCTTACCCAGCAGCGGCAATTCTTATGTTCTTATGTAAAAACCTCTGCAGGTAACGGACAGTTCAAGAAATAGTGGAGATGGTGACAAATAGAGTCACAGCTACAGGTCTAGGAAATCTCTTATTGATAAACCTGACACAGTTGTGTTTTGGCACTATACCTGTGTCAGGAGTCCTAAAAACATTATTAACATATTTTGACAAAAAAAACCCTGTATATACATGCATTTATAGATTTGTTAAATCACCTTTTTTGCAAAATAATTCAATGCAATGTACAATAAAAACTAAATAGAATTCCATTGGTTCATAGGACAGCAAACCATTCATACAAGAAAGCAATCATATAACCTGGAAGTGAACTGCAGTGTCTCACTATTTCTCCATCAAAATGCACCTTCAATCAATTAAATGTCTCTACATAAATGAGTTTTGAGGCTAGATTTAAAGTGTTTCAGAGATGATTCAGTTCACATATTACCGATTCTGTTTTTAAGTTGTCCTAATCTATTGCATGTCACATGTCTCCTGACTCGGTAAAATATCTGCATGTCAATAGAGTATATGCTCTAATTGCAGGTAAGGATATGACCTTATTGAGACATTTGGTCTCCAGAGCTTCAATATTTTGATCACCATTTCTTGACTACTCGAAATACTGAATAATCTGTGCTGCACAATACCCTTAAGGGGTGAGTCACTTGAGAACTATTTTCATTCTCTGTTTCCATCCACTGGTTAGACACAATTCTTTGGTCTAGACTTGTCTGAAAGCAATTCATGAAAGAAAGTTATCAGGTAAGACATAACTTTACTGTATCAAATTCATGACCCTTGACATACCAGGTCCCTCAGCCAACTCTGCCATACAATCAGGTGCTTTCTGCTTAAGTGCCTAAAACCTAAGGCTTCCGGTGTACTGGTAACTGTCCACAAATCTTGGCTGTAGCCTCCAAGGGAGGAACACCCATATTCACATCTAACTAGGGAGCAAAATGTTTAGAATTGTCTTAACCAGCACCCTCCCCATCCTTCTCTCTCACACACACTTCTTTCCTCTTTTAAGAACATTTGATAGAGAAAAAAATTTTTTTTTTACAAACAGGTGTTTCTGGCGACTCTTCAAAAGTATATGGATAGCCCTGGTGGCAATGTAATATAAGTAAGTGTACGCTCAAAACATTTTGATCAGGTTTTGCTGTAGCTTTCTGTTTATAAAGAAAAAAAGAAGGCTCTTCAGAGATATTTAAGTTATTTTTAGGGTCACATGCAGTGCTGGATCTCCTATTATTAATGGAGGCACTCAAACAGTATTCCTTAGTTAATTTATCTTTTTCTAGTGTATTAATATCCTTTCTTTGAGACGTATGCTCTGGTCAGAAGGGTTTAAATCGAGTCCTAGCAAAATACTTCCATAAGGACAGAATGAAGAAATCTGCTAGGGACCCTTTTATGTTGGCTCATCTCCATTCTCTGCCCCTTGCTTGGACTACCTCACCATGGTTTATAACTGTTCTAGGTAAAGCCTTGATAAGAGACAAAATGTGTGTGTGCTAGGTGTCTCTCTTTTTTCCCCCCTAATTTACACATTGTTTTCATTAGTGATTTCTCTTGTGGTATTTGCAAAGTTTTGCCCAAGGTAAGCAAAATATTAATGGTAAATACAGACTGAGCTTTAGAAAGTGAACCATGAGAGAATTGAAAGTGTTCAGCTAGTGTGAAGGGAAGTGGCTGCTGCCCAGCCAAGCACATCTGAGCACTGTAAAGCCAAGGATCAATATCATACTAGCAAGATATGCTGAGGCCAGGTCCTGAGAGACATGCCTAGTCCTTAGAGCTAAGATGACTTACCTTGGGGGCCTTACAATTCTTTCTCTTTGGTCTTACACACATGGCTCCATGATATAGTTCTGTAAATGGCATGCTGATACAGTTGATCAAATGCCACCTGCTTTTACATGTTGATTTTAATAAACTTCTAGATTTCCTTCTAATTGTGCTTTCATTCATATTTTCTTATAACAGTTTCTGTATTGTACAAGAAGTAGATAGGAGAGGGAATGTACTCAGGGACCAAAAGACTGGAGTCTATGGACTAACACTGGTAAAATTGAAATACCTAGGACCTTTTGAGTTTTGCTCAGTAGTGTAGCCAGCTGGCAATTTTTGGATGGGTCAGTGGTTAGGTTGGGTGGGCACACATTTCTTCCCTTCCCACTGCTTCCCTATGAAATTAAAAAATTAAATACCTTAGCTGGCAAAGATCCCCACCAACCCATGTTTAGAAAAGCATGGCAGGGCAATCCAAGCCATTGACATCAGCATCAAAAGCATGAAACAACAATTAAACATGCCTGTGGTGCCAGTGTTGGTAGCTCAAGAGCGCCACCGCTCACAGCCATGGTTTTCTGATGGGGGGGGGGGGGGTTTGATGGTCTGCAGTCTTCAGTCGGTGGGGCTTGGAAATGCACACCAGCTATATGAATGATGTGCCTATAGTTGTCAACTTTTTGAAAGAGAAACTACCACACCTGCCACCTCCCTGCCCCTTGCTGTACTCCATCCCTCCCCCAACAAATAACAGCAGTGAGGGCAGCACTTGCAGGCCACATTGAGACTTGGGATGGGGAGTACAACAGGTTCCACTTTTCAGTCCCCATTGAGCCTCCGCACTCACTCCGCAGTCTCTCAATATACATAAGCTTCCTCCACACAGTATTAAATCCAAGTATACTGTATTTTCTGCGTTCACAAAACCACTTGGCCTCTCGCTCAACAATTGGTGTAGAGTAGAGCTAGGATATTTCCCCATAAAAATTGCTATACAAAGAATATTTGTTTCTAATTCAATCTCAGTAACAGCAACATAAATTCTCTCAGTATCGGTGAAGTAATTACAAAACCCTACAAACCATCAAGCCCTAAAGCAAATCTACCATTCTAGCATAACTTCCAAAACTCATAACAAGGACCCTGCCTAGGAAAAGTCAGCACCATAAATATGCAATAGTTACTTGAACATCAGTACACCTAACAGGAAAACGGAACAAGCCAGATTACTAAGATCCTACATAGAAACTCCAGGCTAATGGCATATCTGTTCTCAGTTACTCACACAGAACACAGATAGACTTTCTCTCTAAATACAAACTAAATAGAAATATATGTATGTAGACAGAAATTCATCTGAAACCCCAAGAATCCAGACTCTTGCATGTATTATAACACCAGAAAAAATTATTTTCCCCTGGTACTATTAAAAAGCAGATGTCAGGGTCCATGTTTGGCAGTTGCAGCCAGGACAATTGTGAACCCCCAGGCTAGACAGGGCTCCAAGCCTTCCTGAAACTGAAGAAGACAGAGCTGTTAATGTGTTTTGAGGTCCTCTCTCAAGTTTCTGCTCTGAGCCCAAACTTTCTAAAAACTGACATATATCAGTCTAGAAATAGAAAATAAAATTCATCTTTCTGCCTTTGTTGTCTGTCATTTTACTTTTCTAATCATGTTGTGACAGTCTCTGGTTTCTGCATTCCTCTGTTTCCTCTTATCTCTTTTTCCAATATCTCTGTCCATTTGATATTTTTTTTTCTTGCCTTGTACATCCTACTTCTTCCTTCTGTGTGCCTGTCCTTATTCTCTCCCATGTCCAGAATCTCCCCCCCACCCCAATTTCTTCCCTTATGCCTAGCGTTCACTTCCTATGTCCTGTCTGTCCCTTCCGCTAATTCAGCATCTTCTCTTTATTTTCCTCTGTGTCCTTATTCTCCCACTCCTTCCCTGGTACTCTAATATATTTCTTCTAGGTACTTATTCCCCAACCCCCCCACATCTCTCTGCCAGATCTCTCCCCCTTCCCTGTAGCCCCTTTACTATCTCTCCTTTCCATCTTACTATCCCCCCAATCACCCTTGCTCACCCCTCTTCCTCCTCTCCTGTCCATCTTATTATCCCCCCAATCACCCTTGCTCACCCCTCTTCCTCATCTCCCAGCATAATTGTCCCATTCCTCATGCTTGTTTGTTTCTTCCCTTTGTTTTCTACTCTCATTTATTATCCCCCTTTTCTCCTTTCTTTTGCCTTTTTCATTTACTATTTCTGCTTCTTCTCATTCTTCCCGTTCTTCTTCTCACCTCTATTCGTCTTCCTTCCCTGTGCTCTTTATTTCCAGATTAGTTCTGTTAGTACTAGAAGCTCAATAAAAGCAGGAGGAAACCTCCGGGGTAAAAATATAAAGGCAAGTAGACTTGCATGATATCTGTGTCCATTAAAAAAAAAAAAAGGGTTTCCTGCGCCGAACAGCTGAGTGGCAGGAGGCTGCTGTGGGGCTTCTCCTGCCTCAGCAGTTCGGGCTTCCCCTGCTGGCTCTGCGCGTGTGTGAGAGTTGCTCTCACAAGCAATTCATCGGTGGGACCAGACAGGGATTACGACAAACCTCTGTTCAAATTATTTGCATGTAAGCTTTTTTGTGTATCAATAGCTCTGTTGGAATCAGCCAACAATCAGATCGGAGCGCACCCACATGGCCTTACCAACCCTGTTTAGTGCATTTAGCTCATAGCTGCTCTGCACTACCATGTCACTTGCCTGGGATGGGAAGGGGGGCCTACTAGAGGCCTAGTATTGGTTCATGCATTGATACAGGCTTCCTTAAGGCCCATTATTGTAAAGCTAATTATAGTGTTAAATTTCCTCACAGATATTACTGCTGTATAGTAGATTCTGCACTAATACCTAATGAGCGCAAGTTAACATTACCTTCAGGGAATGTGTAGTAAAGCACTTTTCTCCACATAAAAGAACAAAGAATGTGTCTTTTATTCTTTACCCAGGCAGCTTGGCATTTCTGTGGTGTCACAAAACCAGAGTACTTCGATGTAGAAAATCTATGGTGGTGTGCTTCTAGCACCACATGTTCACAAAAGGTTGTTCGGACTCTGGACATTCAAAAGGCACATGGCTAAAAGTTCACCTCCAATACTCTTGCACCAAGACTGATTGTGTGTAGATTATCTCTTGCACATTCATTGTGGATATTCCAAAAGTAAGACTGGCTGGGTGGGTCACAAGCCATTGGTTAAGATCTATTGGGTCACAGGAATCAGGAAATTGCCAAGCCTATGAAAGAAAGTTCAGGGTAGAAACATAGAAAGATGACGGCAGAAAAGGGCTACAGCCCATCAAGTCTGCCCACTCTACTGACCCACCCCCTTAAGTCTATACCCTAGTGACCCTGTTCCTTATCTTCACCCTCGTAGGGATCCCATGTAGGTATCCCATTTATTCTTAAAGTCTGGGATGCTGCTGGCCTCGATCACCTGCACTGGAAGCTTGTTCCAATGATCTATCACTCTTTCCGTGAAGAAGTACTTCCTGGCGTCACCATGAAATTTCCCTCCCCTGAGTTTGAGCGGATGCCCTCTTGTGGCTGAGAAAGAAAACATCATCTTCCACCTCGACACGTCCCGTGATGTACTTAAATGTCTCAATCATGTCTCCTGAGATTCCATGTTAAGGTGCAGGGTAAAAAAGTTGCTGAGTTTCTATGAGAAAGGACAGACAGGAAACTCCTGAGATTCTCTGAAGGGCCTTCGAGCAAGATGTTGCCTGAGAAAGTGCATGCACAGGAATCTCCTAAGATTCTATGAGAGTCAATGCAAGTAGGAAGCTGTTGCCAGAGCAAGACACTGATTTAGAGATGGAATGTTCTAATAGAGCAGAACTTGCTGAAACCATTGCATTCCTTACACAGGAGCAATAATGTACCAGGCAATAACACCAAAATGCAAGGGTCATGTCAAAGACTTATGTAGAATTGGAGAACGTCTTTATTTCCACAATGACCATGCATTCGCTTCAGCATCAGGTAAAAATAAAAAAATCAGATTGAAAGCAAAGATCGAGACTGAACAAAATGAAAAAAGCCAGATAATGCATCTGCAACAGATAAAGAATCTCATGAATGTATGAGAGCAGAGTGTGCACCAAAATACAACCAATCACATGCCGGATATATGTTGATGTCTGCAAAACTAAATGGCTCAGGATCAATAACTACATGACAAGGTAAAGGACTCTAGATAAGACTTGTCATTTTTATGCCCTTGACAGGGAATTGACAGAACCGTTCCTGCAGACAAAAACTCACAGAAATCTTCCTGTGAGGAAAAGATGTAGAGATTCTTAATGACATATGAAGAACTGCTGTATGTCACTAACACAAACAAGAAACTTGGTAACAACAGATAACTGTATAAAGCAATTCAATAAACCCACATAAAGGGGACCTTCTACTAAATGTGGTAAAATGTGTTGTTACCACAACAGGATTATACGGCACAGTAGCTGCAAATTTAACATGGCCCAGGGGGCTAGATGCACAAAACATGGTCGTTCCGATTGTTTGAGTCGCTGTTGGCCGATTTTTTGGCCAAATCTGGAAGAGTGACTGACGTTCCAACAAGTTTCTATGCAAATGATTTGCACAGAGGCTCACTGGAATCTTGTCCGATCAGACACTGTAAGAACAACTGATAGATGCACAGAATCAGTTTGGGGAAGCGCAAACAGCTGAGTGACAGGGGAAGCCCTGAACAGCCTCCTGCCACTCACCTGTTCGGAGCTTTTTTCTTTTCTTTTTTTTTTTTTTTGATAGCACAGATGTGCATGTGTTACATATGCACAATATCTGTCCCATTAAAAAAGAAAAAAGCCACCCCTGGCGATTGACCCCCATATCAAAAAATTGGCAGACGGGATGCTTACTCCCTCCTACCCCCGAAAATATCTCCTGCACTGACTCCCCCCCACAAGGACCCCCAAACCCTGAACCCCCTTCCCCAAAAATCAGCAGAAGGGTTGCCCACTCCCTCCTGCTGCCATGAATCAACTCCCCCCGCACTTGCCACCATCACAATACCCCCCACCAACCAATCCTTCCCCTCCCCTTCCTAAAACAAATAAAAAAAATCAAGAGGGAAACCCACTCCCTTCTGCCACTGGATGCTCACCACCGTCCCCCTGAACCACCCTCCACGTTCCTCCCCCACCCGAGCCTTCCCTTCACCTTAAAAATAGATGACAGCAGGAGGGATGCCCAGTCCCTCTTTCTCCCTAGTGCACTCCTATGTTCGTTAAGACGAATGCATAGTTCGTTTAGACGAATGCATAGTTTTCACATCTACCCGCTTCTCTGATGAATCAATCCAGAACTGCAGCAGCTGAGCTAGCCAATCAATAAGGAGAAGCCAACTCTCCCTCGAATAATGACGTTGAGGAATATGATTGGTTTTTCTCACTTTTTAAGTAAATCTGAGACGCCACATTCTGAACAGGACGCTGGCGAGATTGACGAAACAACAGCACAGTGAGTAACAACATTTTAAAGGTCATGATATTCTTTAATTGATAAGAGAGATAGAAGTGAGACATCCTTTATTAAATTATATTTACAGAATTGTGTAAAGGCAGTATGAAAGTCCGAGAGCCCTGAAGAAATGGCTGATACCCGTGAAACGTTGGCTGTATGTGGGACATCATAAAAATCTAATAACACATTAATTAATACTGTTGTTTAAAATCCCAGTCCCTACTAAGAATCTAAGTGGCTTGTGGTCATTCTGAACGGAAGTTTTTTGAGCCGATGATGTGGACGGAGGTGGTTTGAGCTTTAAGCTCTTCCAGAAGAGACCTGAGGCTTTTTCTTCTGTTAGAAGTGGCTCTTCAGTTAAATAAAGTGTTTTATGACAAATTTTATGAATGTTTTGATATTGGAAACCGCCTAGAAATCAAGTGGTATATAAATGTATTAATAAATAAATAAATACTGCTTGCTATACTAGAGAATGACAATTGGAGCAAATTTGTCCCTGTCCCTTCAGGATCTCCCCGTCCCGTCCCATTCCTGTAAGCTCTGCCTTAACTGAACAAGCCTTGAACACTTATGAGTCATTCCTCATATTCCAAGTTCTCCATACCTCTTACGAGCAACGAAGCTAATAAGAGGTATGGAGAACTTGGAATATGAGGAACGACTCAAGAAACTGGGACTGTTCTCCCTTGAGAAGAGGAGGCTGCGAGGGGACATGATCGAGACGTTCAAAATGCTGAAAGGCATCGATAAAATAGAGCAGGAAAATAAATTATTTACATTGTCCAACGCGACACGGACAAGAGGACATGGTTTGAAGCTAAGGGGGGACAAGTCCAGGACAAATGCCAGGAAGTTCTGCTTTACGCAGCGAGTGGTAGACGCCTGGAATGCTCTCCCAAAGGAGGTTATTAAGGAATCCACTGTGCTAGGATTCAAAGGCAAATTAGATGCACATCTCCTTACGAGAGGCATAGAGGGATATGGGTGACTAAAACTACATCAGGTGTATACCTGACTGGGCCTCCGTGTGTGCGGATCGCCGGACTCGATGGACCATGGGTCTGATCCGGAGATGGCAGTTCTTATGTTCTTATGTTATGATTTTAAAGTGTTTGAGGCTTTTTGCTAACTTATTAGTGCAGGATTCCCACATGGACCCTTCCCACTTCTAAAATGGGTGGCAGTTGGAGCTCATGCGGTAATTGTAGTATTTTTTCTGTAACTGGCCCCACCTTATGGAACACCTTACCTTCTTCCCTCCCTCTTCGTTTTTATCTTTTCGTAAGTGTTTGAAGGCTCATTACTTTCAGGAGGCCTTTGTTAATTTGTGAAGTGAAGAAGCTCTGCTCGTTGTGTTAGAAGTTCATTGAAGAGGTTTGAAGGTAAATTGTTATCAGATTGGTTTTATTTATGATGCGATAGTATTGATATATTAGGTTGTTTGTTTAATCATGCTTGTATAACCCACATAGATTTTTGTGATATGTGGGATATAAATGTTTTAAATAAATAAATAATATCGTATATATTCAAGACAAATTTGAAAACCAAGAAGCATTTCACTAGCTCGTCTTCCTCCTCCATTCCCTCTTTATCTCTCAGCCTGCCCCTTCCTTTCTTGAGATGATGCAAGTATTTCCGGTAATATGAAGATACCCCTTTCCCTTTGGTTTCCCTCGCCCCACTATACTATTATTTTATTGTATATTTTCCTTCTCTCTTTTCCCTTGTCGAGTTTCATCGTATGAGGAAAGACTAAAATGGTTAAGGCTCTTCACCTTGGAAAAGAGACGGCTGAGGGGAGAAACGATTGAAGTCTACAAAATCCTGAATGGACTAGAACGAGTACAAGTGGATCGATTTTTCACTCCGTCAAGAATTACAAAATCTAGGGGACACTTAATGAAGTTACAGGGAAATACTTTTAAAACCAATTGGAGGAAATTTTTTTCACTCAGAGAATAGTTAAGCTCTGGAATGCGTTGCCAGAGGATGTGGTAAGAGTGGATAGCATATCTGGTTTTAAGAAAAGTTTGGACAAGTTCCTGGAGGAAAAGTCCATAGTCTATTATTGAGACAGACATGGGAGAAGCCACTGCTTGCCCTGAATCGGTAGCATGGAATGTTGCTACTCTTTGGGTTTTGGCCAGGTAGTAGTGACCTGGATTGGCCACCATGAGAACGGGCTAATGAGCTTGATGGACCATTGGTCTGACCCAGTAAGGCTATTCTTATGTTCTTATCTTCTTTTATCCCCTGATGTTTATCTTCTTTCAACCCCTGATAGAATTACTATAATTGTAAACTGCTTAGACAGTTCTTGATAAGCAGTTTGTCAAGCTATAATAAACTTAAAACTTGTTTTTAATGGCCTTGTGCTAATAGTACAAGTCCATAAAGTGGAGAAAAAAATAAGGACTAACCCGGAATATACTATATATCTTCTAATGAGTCTTTATTAATGCGAAACTGTATGACCTGTATGATACTTGCAACCAAGAAACACATCATATTCATATTTGGGACTTTCTTTGAGAAAGGTAGCAAGTATCGACACCTTTTCCATTGCTTGATAATAATGACCTATGGTCCGCAAGCATTAATAAAAGAGCTCAGGTTCTGCACACACTGTGCTGCCTTTGCATGGACTCTTTGGCTGGTTGCAGGGGGGCCTGGCCAATGTGGGGTGGGTCCCTCCGTGACCTCCCCACTCCTGGACTGGTGTTTGAGCACCAGCTCCTTTTTTTTCTCTAGAAAAAGTGCACTACTCATATTAAAGACAATATATAATGGGAACAACAAGTGAGGTGATCAAATTGGCAAATGATATGAAATTATTCAAAGTTGCTAAAACAGCAGAGGATTGTGAGGAACTGTAGAAGGATCTTGGAGTCTGGCCATCGAAATGGCAGATGAAATGTAATGTGGACAAGTGCAGGGTGATGCTTAAACCAAACTAACCCCTCTTTTATGAACGCATAGTGCGGGTTTTAGCGCCGGTAGCGGCAGTAACTGTTCTGACGCTCATAGAATTACTATGAGCGTCGGAGCAGTTACCGCTGCTGCCGGCACTAAAACCCACGCTACGGGCTCCTTTTACGAAGCCGTGGTAGCGGTTTAACGCGTGTAATGGCGCACGCTAAACCGCCGGACGCGCTAGCCGTTACCGCCTCTTGAGCAGGCGGTAGTTTTTCGGATAGCGCAGGGGTAGCATGTGATTAAAAGGCGCGCGCGTTAAAGCCGCTACCGCGGCTTCGTAAAAGGAGCCCTATGTGTTCGTAAAAGAGGGGGTAAGTCTAGCCATCCAAAATGTTAGATTCCTCATTAGGAGTCACCATCCTCGGTTAAGGATTAAGGCATCATCATGGACACATTGTTGAAATACTCTGCCAACAAAAATCCAAACAAACAGATTGTGAGGAATTATTAGGAAAGGAGTGGAAAATAAAACAGAGAATATCATAACACTTCTGTAGTTCTCGAGTCAATATTTTATGCACAGACAAATTAAATAAACACATACTTGCGCACTTACATATTTAAGACCCCCTAGTTTTTGTGATTCCACAGTGAAGGCAACTGCTGTAAAATATTTATTTTGCTATAGAATTTTCTGCTCCTTGCAGAATCACAGGATGCCAAAGAACCATTATCTCATCTTGCATATGCTGCCTGATGCCTCTAATAAACAGCACTTTTCCGTGGGTTACTAGACGCCCTCTCTCTCCCACTAACCAGCACTGGACTACTGACTTCCTCTCCATTAAGAACATAAGAAGTTGCCCCCGCTGAGTCAGACCAGAGGTCCATCCTGCTCAGCGGTCTGCTCCCGCGGCGGCCCATCAGGCCTAGTGCCTGAATAGTGGTCCCTGATTAATTTTGTAACTTACCTCTAATCCCATCCCTATAATCTACCTCTACTCTTATCTGTACCCCTCAATCCCTTTGTCTTCCAAGTACCTATCCAAAGCTTCTTTGAACTCCTGTAGCGTGCTCCTGTTTATCACATCCTCTGGTAGCGCGTTCCATGTATCCACCACCCTCTGTGTGAAAAAGAACTTCCTGGCGTTTGTTCTAAACCTCTCCCCTTTCAATTTCTCTGAGTGCCCCCTTGTACTTATTGATCCCCTTAATTTGAAAAATCTGTCCCTGTCTATTTTTTCTATGCCCTTCATGATCTTGAAGGTTTCTATCATGTCTCCTCTAAGTCTCCGCTTTTCCAGGGAGAAAAGCCCTAGCTTTTTCAGTCTGTCAGTATATGAGAGATCCTCCATGCCCTTTATTAGCTTAGTTGCTCTTCTCTGGACCCTCTCAAGTACCTCCATGTCCTTCTTGAGGTACGGCGACCAGAACTGAACACAGTACTCCAGGTGCGGGCGCACCATAGCACGATACAGTGGCAGGATGACTTCCTTTGTCCTGGTCGTGATACCCTTCTTAATGATACCCAACATTCTGCGCTTTGGATTACAAACATGCTTCCAGAACGAATTATGCTCGCAAACCAAGGTTTTATGATATCCTTCTTCCTGGTCTTCCTTCTCAATTTATTTTCTGCCTGTCTAAATTCTTTCTTACTATTCAATCCTCAATTTCCCCATTTCATTGTGTCTGCCTATAGCTTGCCACCTCTTTCCCTCATCCCTTCCAGTATCTAACTCTGTTCTTTTCCCACAATCCAGCATGTGCCCTCTTTCTTTTCTCCTCCCCACTTCCTTCCAGCATCTGCTCCCCTCTCTCACCCCCCTTCATTCAATGTCTGTCACACCCCTCCCTCACACTTCCATCCAGTGTCTGTCCCATCCCTCCCTCACAATTCCATTTAGTGTCTGTCCCCCCTCTCCCCCAAACTTCCATTCAGCATCTGTCCCCCTCTCTCTCTCTGCCCTTTCCATCCAGTGTCCGCCCTCTATCTCTTCCATATGGCATCTTCTCTCTTTCTATGTCTTCAATAAACAGTCTGTCCTGTGCCCCTTCTCTCCTTTGTACATGGTTCATTTCAGCTTTGCCCCCTCTCCATTTTTCTGTCTCAACCCCTTCCCCTATGCTCTGGCATCTCTCTCTTCTCCTTTCCTTCCTTCTCGCTCAACCCCATGGCCTGACATCTCTCTCCTTTTCTTCTCTTCTAGCTCTCCCTCCCCCTTCATGCTCTGGCATCTCCTTTCCTTCCTTTCCCTCTGGTCTGGCATCCATCTCCTTAGTTTCCCTTCCCTACCCCCATTCCCTGGCATCTTTCTGCTCTCTTTCTCTTCTATCTCTCTCTCCCTGAAGAACGCAGCAGCCAAGGAACATCGGGAGAAAGACGCATAAGCACATGCACAGGTTCTCACACATGCGCGAAGATGCCCCAAAGTAGGCCGCAAGCCTGGCTAAAGCACAAGAGCGTACCGAAGACTCCTAAGGTGCCAGGAAGAGCAGAGAAGGCCTTGGGAAGCCAGAAGACAGTGTCGGGTAGGTGTGTGGACCCCAGCCTAGTGGGTGCTGGGGTCTGGAAGAGTAATTGTACCCCGATTGGGGCCCGAGTATGGGGGTTTTGCCAGAAGGCGTCGGCAGCATGTCAGAAGGCTGGGCTTAGCCCATCATCACAGAGGGCGTGTTTATTTGGTAAGGAGAAGGGAAGCTGGCGCAGTGTTAGGGCCCTGCGGCCTGAGTTCAGTTCACTTGCAAGCTGTGGGAGAGAAGCTGACATCACTACACAGTTGGGGGCCCCCTACTCTGTTTGCTCCCCTACTAATGCTGGCCCTGGGGCCCCCCCTGATATTCTCGGGCCCGAGGCACGTGCCTACTGGGCCTACCCTTTAATCCAGCCCTGGTGTTGCTTGTAAGGCCTAATGACTTTAAAACTGTGTTTGGGTTTTTTTGGAAGTTTCCAAGACAAGCCACTGCTCTGAGCAGTTTTGTTTGTGAATGCTGTTTTGGGTTTTTGTATGGACAATTACCAGAGCTTGTTGAATTACTAGTGCTTGTGTTACAGCCTGTGACTAAGTTGGAAAGAGTGTTTTTTTTTTTTTCTTTCTTTTTGCTTCATGGGCTCACAGCACTGCTGAGGCCCGATCCAAGACCCCAGGTGGGGGCAGGGCACCTTCTTGTGTTCCATAAAGGCAGTTTTGTTTTGGATTGAAAATGTTTTTGTTTTGTGAGATTATATTTTTGTTTTGAATTAAGTAATTCAGTGGAACTGAGAATTGTATTTGGGGAGAAATTTGTCAAGACCTTGGGCGGGATTGTATGAATACTTGGTAAAGCTCTGAAGACAAACTTTGCAATTCTCCTGCCTCAGCTCAGAAGCAGAGCTAAAGGCTTCCTGAACATTTTTTCTTTGGTATTTGTGTTTTGGAAAGCAAGGCAGTGAATGTTAATCTGCTAAAATAGCAGGACATAAACTCCATTTTGAGCAAGGCCTGATTTGAGGGCCAGAGTAACTCCTAGGCCCAGGTGAGGCCTAGCTTCTGTAAGCTGTGCTGAATCTGCTAAGGCACAGGGACTTTTTCATAAATCCTGAACTGCTGTTATTAACCTGGATTTGTGCTATAAGTTTTGTGTTTGGTCATTTTTGTTTTTGAAATATTGTGTAATAAATATCCTGCAAGGATTTAAAACAGCATTGTGTTTGTGACTAGTTTCCTGGTTCTTTTTGATTCTGTTGATTGACACCTTGCCTGTAGGGCTGGTCTCCATATTGAGCAGTGCGCCCATGTAATTAAACTCTGGAATTCATTGCTGAAGAATGTGATGAAATTAGTTAGCTTAGCAGGGTTTAAAAAAGGTTTGAACAATTTCCTGAAAGAAAAATCCAAAGGCCATTATTGAGATGGCTTGGAAAAATCCACTGCTTATTCCTAGGATAAGCAGCATAAAATCTGTTTTACTACTTGGGATCTAGCTTAGGTACTTGGGAACTGGCTGTCCACTGTTGGAAACAGGATACTGGACTTGATGGACTTCGGTCTGCCCTGTATGCCAATTCTTATGTTAAATGATAAAACATTGTGCTCACTTTGTGTGATGTGGGTAAAAACATGCTGAATGCTTACATACCTAACTTAGACCAGCTCGGGCAACACTAAAATCAGATCTACATTCATACAGCCACAGCCTATCTAAAATGGTGTTGCTGTATATTCTGTAGGAATCTTTTTCAGGTAAATGTCTGAGTATATCCAAGGTTGTTGTACTCTTCTATCTCAAAAGGAGAATCTAGGCACCACTTACTAAGTAATTACATACAGCACATTGAATAACATCATATATGTAGAGCAAGACTATGGATATATGGTTTTAAAACTACCTTGACAGACAGGGAAGGGGCTTGCTGGGAATTTCTGCAAGAACTGCAGAGTGATTCAATCAAACTAGTAAAGAAAAGCCAGGAAAGGCCACATGCTGGAGCACCACAGCAGGTTAATCTCATTATACTTGGAGACTGGCTATGTATTCTAGAGTCCCAGGCTGCTAGAAAGAACGATTTGTCAAGGTCCAGACGTGCCCAATGCAATGAGGTTGCTGTCCACAGCTATTAAAGAGAGGAGATCGGGGGCGGAGGGAGGACTGCCAGGCTCCTGATCTTGCATGCTAAATGAGATCCAAGAGATACAAAGCCACCCAAGCTAGTCCCCCTTTTCCCACTCACATGACTGGCTTCAGACAGTGCCTGCTCAGTTCCATGGCCTGGGCTCAGCCCTTCTACCAAGGCCAAGAACGCCCTTCTCCTCCTTCTGTTCCTGTTTTCAAGCATTCTTTCCATAGGACTGTAGTCTCCACTCACTCCTCCTCCTCCTAGCTCCTGTCAAAATCAGAAGGATACAGCAATACGCCTAAATATGGCCTCTGATGTGAACAAATAAGAAAGTAGGACACCTGCGGAGATGCTGCTGAAAAATGCTAAAGGCAGAAGCTGTGCCTTTTAGGGGAGTCTGTGTGTGACTGGTTTTGTCCTGCTTGGTAATCACAGCAAGGTTATAACCTTTTTCATCAGAAATCAAGCAATGTTGTTTTTAGCACCCATCCGACTTTGTAATGCATTCACTCTGCCAAGTCCAATTAGATCTCTGAACAAGTACAGGCGTCCTTGCATTTCTACAGGATTTTACTGTTCTTGGAAGATTAAAACCTTCCATGTTAAGGTTAGTGGAATAGTCTCTGAGATTCCTTAGCGTGGTGTTCTTATTTGAAGAGCAGATTTATTTTCAGATTCCAGGTTGAAATTAATGCTTCAACTTTGCTTCAGCCTTTACACAGCCTGGCCAACTGCTTATAGCTGTGTAATCTCTCTGTAATTAGTGCTTAATTAATAGGATGCTAGAAGTTAGCAGATGTTTTTTTTTTCCAAGCAGCTGAAATAAATTGCAGGAAGGAAAAATTAATATCTAAAATAACTATGAAACCAATCTGTGAAAATAATCCCAAATGGAACAGATTTTGTGCACAATTCCAAATCAATTATAGAGATCAAATAATTAATTCTATTACATCAGACTTGTTACTTATAGAGCAGTTGATTTCTTCACCAAAGAAGGCGTAGAAAAGAGTAAAGATGTAATGTTTAAATAAAAGTAGAGCTTAATGAAATCTTATTTATCAATGTAGCCTTCTATATAATATTAATACTCACAATATTTTGTACATTGTGAGTACCAATAGACTTCCATGACTCTCAATGTCTTATTTCCTCCCAGCAGTGCAATGAGTGTTTGGCATTTTTGACAGCTCCTTCTGCTTAGTCAGAGCTCCCCTTTGTATTCTAAGATAATTGGGGCGCTGATGTGCTTACTGGCACCAGAAGTGTGTTTCTAACTGCATTCTAGATCCATGCATTCTTTCAGTATAAGATGAATATCACTCTTAGAGTTGGCTAAATTAAATAGCACTGATGAAGTCAATAGTAACACAAAAACTTTCAAACTGCTTCACCACAATATTTCTGTAGTCAGTTCTTCATTATAATTCACTTAAGCAGCAATCATCATTCATAAAATTCTTATAGCACTTGCATATAGATTTCTGGTAAGTCCTCAGTGACTAAAATTAAAAACTGTCAACAACTTAAGTTTTGAAATGTAGACTGCCTCCTCATTGGTCTAACTCAGATTTAATATTTTCTTTTTGACCAAATGTCAATTTTATTATCAAACCATTGAACTTAATTCAATACTCATCTTAATAGAACGCTCAAGGGTTCTGACATGAATCCACGTTTTGCTAATCGCTGTATCAAGGAGTTTCCCCTTTAAAATCAATCAAGTATATTCATGAGTTGTTATCCCTCTCATTTTAAAGACACAAAATTTTATAAATCAACTCACTCCCCCGACTTGTGAAACTATCACCGCCAAGCTTTCAATTCATTAAAATGGCATCTCCTGCATTCATTTAAATAACCCCCTCCTACAGCATTACTCAACCAATCAAGAAACCACCTCACAGAGCCCACGAGTACTTAAATCAGAGTCATTCACTCTAATTCTGCATTTAAGCCTCATGGATCAATGGTATTAAGTTTGTACATCCATCTTTGCTCTTGATAATTTAAGAACCTTTCATAGTGACCACCCTCCCACCTTACTTTCAACTGATCAATACCTTCCATCACAAGTCTCTTACAGAGTATTTCTGTTCCAGCCAGTGTTCAACTAGCGGAGCTTCCATTCTACTAGTAGAAATACACCATTTATGTTCTGTAAGTCTTATTTTGATCTATCTGCCACTTCTCCCCACATAGATCATCATATATACTACTATATAAACTACTTGAGAGCTAGTACAGTCATTGTAACCTTTAGCAGGTATATCTTGAACCCTGTTTGGGGCTCAGTCCAACTGTTGCCCACTATACTGAATTCATACCACATTGGCAATGACTACAAGTACCATGATATTCCAAGGGATCCATTTTTTCTTGTTCCCATTTTATTTTAAATATTCACCTATGTTTTTAGATCATTGATAAGCAAAAATAGGAAGATTCATTAGACATAAATGTAATTGGACAACATGCCAGTGTTGTCTAATCATAGCAGGAAAATGGCTCGTTATAGTAGAGAAAGGTAGCACACAAGTTATCCTCTCATTTGCTTCTTTGTTTTGATAATGCAATAGAATATGTCTATGTGCAAATCAAGCATGCAAATAAGCCTTTCTAATTGCTCCTTTGGGAAACCCTTTTCCAAAAACCTACTTTCTAGGATTTTTGCCTGTATTTTAAAATCTTGAAGTGAAGTACAAATCCTTCTCAAGTGTAAAAATTGGCTCACAGGAAGATTATATTTAAGGTGGTATGGGTGAAAACTATGAAAATGAAGTAGAGTATTCCTTTCAACTGATTTTCTATATAAAGTGGTTTTCAATGTAGAATTAATCTTAATAATTCTTACATCCAAAAAATCAATTGTATAGATATCAAAATGCATCTCAAATTTTAAATTAATCTGAGAATTTAACCATTGATGAAATACCATCAGCTGTTCAGAAGAATCAGTCCAGAGAAACAGAATATCATCCAAATACCATTTCCACATTTGAATCTTCTGAAAATAGGAAGAAATATATACCACAGTTTCTTCAAATTTAGCCATGTACAAGGAGGTAACCAAAGGAAAATACTTGAAGTACTCTTTGTTTATGGAGTTGGGGGTGGATGTACTCCTACTGCTTTGTGTGTCTGTGAATGAAACATCTCCCCAGTCTGTGTTTGTCTCCATCGCTACTGTAATTCTGTGCAGGCCCAAGGAGAGGGGGGGGGGGGTGTGCAGCTGGTTCATCGCTCCAGGGCCTTAGATGTTCAAGGGGTCCCAATGAAGCCCAAGAAACATCACGAAAACCAAAACATGTCATTGTCTTGAGAAGGAGACGTCCTTACAAACTAAGAGAAAGAACGGCACGAGAACTTTTGCGTACAAGACCACGAAGCCTAGAGTGAGTGCAAAGCAATAGATGGCTGTGACAATGATAAAATACTTTTGAGTGACATAATACGGTGCATTCAAGATTCATGAACAAAAACTTGTGAAAGTGACTATCAACGAGTGTTCTCACATATTTAATTCCTAGCTTCAAACTTATTGCTTGGATTACTCCACCTTGCTTTCCCACCAAATCCATGGAAGAAGAAGAAAACAGGACACGAGCCACGCTGTATCATCGTGGACTGCAAAGAAGACTTTACAGGATAGCAAAGGAATAAATAATTCCACAGGTAAAGTTCCTTGTAAATGCTGTAATTGTAGCATAAAAGACCCACTGACATCACGTGCCTTTTTGTCTACGTTATCGAGAGATTTGAGACTATAAACAGCTTGACGGTTAGCGGAAAGACAATAGCAATATTGTCCTAACTTTAGAACCACTATCAAAGTTCTCGATAGAGCTAAAGCTGGTAAAAAAAATTTCTAAGATCCACTATGTCACAAGTGTGACTAGTAGATTTAGCAAGACTCAGTATTGAGTCTGATCTAGCAAAACAGATTAATTTTAATTATGTAATTCAGAATTTCGCTAGGAAAAAGGCCAGGAAAGCACCTTTGTTTGGCAGACAATAAATACTATTATAAATGTCTTTTACTATTATTAATATATTATTTTATTATTGCATTTATACCTACACATACTTATCTAAATGTATCAATGTAATCTATGATTGTTAGAAATAATTAATATACACAATCCTCAGCCAATCGTTCATCCAGCTCCCACTGCTCAACTACTTCCTAGCTAACTATCTCTGTTAGTCTTTCCCCCATCTCACTCATATGTATACTTGCTGGATGCTACAAGCAGCAGCAGTTGCCACTACCACTATGGCCTTGCATTCGTGATTGAGAAAAACACTACTAGATCATTCATCATCCCACCCTTTGACTCATAGCATTTTTTTCTTAATTGTACCTAAAATACAGATTTAAAAAATTCAGATTAGACAATGTACATACTGATGTATATGAACTGATACATTTAATAGTAGGGAAGAATAGTCTTCTTTAAAGTTTTAAAAGGATAGAAAAATAGGAATTAAAAAATAGAACTAAAATGCTTTTAAAGGGATTGCTCCATTTATTTATTTTTTTTCTTATTATTGATTTTCACCTGTTAACTTCCATTTAATCTTGTCTCTAGTACTGGACTTATTCTGCAGTTCATCAGTAGAAAAGTCTGGAAGTGTGAAGACTGCAACATCATAAAACCAAAATCATTTTTATGTGTTTGTTCCTCAGTAGTTCATCGAGCATTTTTTCACATGCTGTGGTTGACAGTTTTACCAATTTCAACAGCATGAAGAATGACAGGTTTCACAAAAATGTATTTCTGAGAAGCTATCAAAAATAAATGAAGGCTTTTAGACTGAAAATTCATGGGGCCTATTTTTTCCTGCTGTTAAAATGTTTCTTCTAGAAGTCCACATAGGGGCTGATACAGAAAACTACCACATGCTCAGCCACGTAGTTACAGTGGGGTATTCATGCACATAATTGGGCACCGAATCAGAACAAGCTTGAGCACGAGGGTTAACTTGTGTAGAAAACCTGGGTACAGAAGCCATTTTAGTAACCTTCCTCTGGACCAACTCCATCCTTATATCTTTTTGAAGGTGCAGCTTCCAGAACTGTACACAATATTCTAAATGAGGTCTCACCAGAGTCTTATACAGGGGCATCAATACCTCCTTTTTTCCTATTGGCCATACCTCTTCCTATGCACTCTAGAAACATAGAGTATGACGGCAGAAAAGGGCCGGCGGCCCAACAAGTCTGCCCACTCAAGATCCCTCCCTCCCTTGAAAATCTATCTTTTAAGCCTAATTCTGTAGCAACCCCATCTGTTTGTCCCATCGTCTCTTGAAGTCGAGCACGCTACTGGCCTCGATCACCTGGTGTGGAAGACCATTTCATTGATCAATCACCCTTTCAGTGAAGAAGTATTTCCTGGTGTCACCATGAAATCTTCCCCCCTTAAGTTTTAGCGGATGTCCTCTTGTTGCCGTGGGACCCTTAAGAAAAAAGATTTCTTCCTCCACTTCAATGCGGCCCGTGATGTATTTCAATGTTTCTATCATGTCCCCTCTTTTCTCTGCGCTCTTCGAGAGAATATAAGCGCAGTTTGCTCAGACGTTCCTCATATGGGAAATCTTTAAGTCCTGAGACCATCCTAGTGGCCATTCTCTGGATCGACTCCATTCTCTTCACATCCTTTTGATAATGTGGCCTCCAAAACTGGACACAGTACTCCAGATGAGGCCTCACCATGGTTCTGTACAACGGTAGTATGACTTCAGGCTTTTGGCTGATAAAGCTCCTTCTGATGCAACCCAGCATTTGTCTAGCCTTTGCTGAAGCTTTCTCCACCTGATTGGCAGCTTTCATATCTTCCCGGATGAGTACTCCCAAGTCCCTTTCTGCAACAGTTCTTGTTAAGTTTTCACCGTTCATGGTGTATGTTCTACATTGATTTCCACTTCCAAGATGCATTACCTTACAATTTTTGGTATTAAAGTTTAGTTGCCAAGTACTGGACCATTGTTCCAGTAAAAGCAGGTTCAGTTCCATAGTGTTGGGCCTGGTTGCGCTGTCAGGTTCTGTTGCCCTGCCCACAACGTTGCATAGTTTAGCGTCATCGGCAAATAATGTAATTTTGCCTCAAAGTCCCTCTAGCATCCTTCTAGCTTTTGCCATTGCTTTTTCAACCTGTTTGGCCACCTTTAGATCATCACATACTATCAAACTTAAGTCTCGCTTCTCTTTCGTACACAAAAATTCTTCACCCCCTAAACTGTACTTTTGCCTCAGGATTTTGCATCCCTAATGCATGACCTTGCATTTCTTAGTAATGAATCTTAGCTGCCAAGGTTCAGCTTCACTAAGTCCTTCCTCATGATATTCACACCATCAGGGTGTCTACTATATTGCAGATTTTGGTATCATCCGCAAAGAAATCTTACCCGACAACCCTTCAGCAATATTGTTTATAAAAATGTTAAAAAGAATAGGCACAAGAACAGAACCTTGAGGCACACATAAGAACATAAGAATTGCTGTTTCTGGGTCAGACCAGTTGTCCATCATGCCCAGCAGTTCGCTCACGCAGTGGCCCCCAGGTCAAAGACCAATGCTCTAAATGAGTCCAGCCTCACCTGCTAAGTTCCAGTTTAGCAGGAACTTGTCCAACTTCGTCTTGAATCCCTGGAGGGTGTTTCCCCCTATAACAGACTCTGGAAGAGCGTTCCAGTTTTCTACCACTCTCTGGGTGAAGAAGAACTTCCTTACATTTGTACGGAATCTATCCCCTCTCGTTCTCTCTACCTTGGAGAGGGTGAACAATCTGTCTTTATCTACTCAGTCTATTCCCTTCAGTATTTTGAATGTTTCGATCATGTCCCCTCTCAATCTCCTCTTTTCAAGGGAGAAGAGGCCCAGTTTCTCCAATCTCTCACTGTATGGCAACTCCTCCAGCCCCTTAACCATTTTAGTCGCTCTTCTCTGGACCCTTTTGTGTAGTACCGTGTCCTTCTTCATGTACGGCGACCAGTGCTGGACGCAGTACTCCAGGTGAGGGCGCACCATGGCCTGGTACAGCAGCATGATAACCTCCAATCTGTTCTTAATCATTCCTAGCATTCTGTTTGCCCTTTTCAGCACCGCCGCACATTGCACAGACAACTTCATCGACTTGTCGATCAGAACTCCCAAGTCTCTTTGCTGGGAAGTCTCTCCAAGTACTTCCCCGGACATCCTGTATTTGTGCATGAGATTTTTGTTACCGACATGTATAACTTTACACCTATTCACGTTGAACCTCATTTGCCATGTCGATGCCAATTTCTCGAGCTTGATTATGTCATGTTGCAGATCTTTGCAATCCCCCTGTGTCTTCACTACTCTGAATAACTTTGTATTGTCTGCAAATTTAATCACCTCACTCGTCCTATCAATGTCCACATCGTTTATAAAGATGTTGAAGAGCACGGGTCCAAGCACCGAGCCTTGCGGCACCCCATTGGTTGCATAATAATTGGTGAGGACATGCAAGAAAGTTGTCTCCAGTTACCTTTTTGTGTATGTTTACTGCAGCTTAAAATGGCTTACCATGGGCATAGTGGGGCATCCCACAGTACTTTTCACATGTGTACACATTACTGGTGCGCCCAAAAATAAAATGTATTTTTTCGATGAGGGAGCATGTCCTGGGGACGGAGTCTGTGAATGTCTGAGCTAATCAGTTAGGCCCTAATTTTATAAAGTCTGCCTAAATTTAGGCACCGATATTTGCCGCCTAATTTAATTGAGCAATAGACTCAATCAGTGCCTCTATTGGCACCAACACCTCATAATTGGATTTAATTAAAAGTTAGGCACCTAACTCAAAAAACTTGATTCTATACAAAGTAGGTGCCTAGCCCAAAGTGCCTACACTAAAAGTGGGCATGGTTTGGGGGTAGATCATAGGCACATTTTTGAGTTAGGCACCAATTTGTGAATCTGCTGCCGTTAGGGTCCGATATCGATGCTTAACTTTAGGCATAGGAAAACCCTGGCATAAATTGAGGATGCCTAAATGTTAGGATGCTGAATGTTGCCTAATCACACTTAGGCGATACTAAGCATGATTCTATCATGGGCACTTAAGTTTTATAGAACTGATGCCTATATCAGTTAGGCGGACTTTATAGAATCAGGGCCTTAGTGCAGTCAGATTCCTGATCCGAATAGCACGTGATTAGTACATGAGCCCTTACTCTCTACAACATAGGTGGCAGTAAGGGCTCATGCATTAATGGCAACATTAGCCCATGGCCATCAAATCGGAACATAAACTGGCCATCTCTGGCCACAGCAAAAAGTGGTCTTAGTGCACAGGAAAGACTCGTGTAAGGGGATACTAAAGCCACTTTTTGCCACAGACTTGTCTCCCTGCCTTTGTGTCACCCATTCAACAGTTCTCTGTCTTTTTCAACTGCTTCCCAAACTCTCGCCAAACCTCCCAAGTTTTTCAAGCCATTTTCCTTTGCATGTTTCTACACTCAGCCTAAGACAAAAAGAGTGGGGAAGGGACAGCACACATCAGCCGCAGGGACAATCAATTTATTGAAAACATATACATATAAATAGCTAAAACAAAGGCAAGCTTTACAGAGATCCTTTTTGTACTAGATCTCAACAGGGTCCGTGTTTCGGCTTGGAAAAACCTTCTTCAGAGGTGTATAGATAAAATCCAGTGTACTTGTAAAAAACCAGTGTACTTGTAAAACCCCAAAAAGGAATGCTTTCAATCCGTAATTTAAAGCTTGCGTGTTGCCCAGGATAAAAGAGCACTTTAAGCTATCGAGTTGCGTCGCTGCCAAAAAGAGGCGCACATTGAGGAAAATCCCTGCAGCTGATGTGTGGTATTCATTCCACACTCTTTTTGTCTTGCATTGCTATACGTAGGGTTGTGCTTTCTTTTTTGTCTACACACAGTCTCACAGGCCTGCTCATAACCCTTATCCAATCAACTAGTCCTCGTTGCCCTCCTAATACATTGTCAATTTCTTAGTCCCCAATATCGCCCAGCCAGTCCCTAAATTGCCATTCTTCTACTCTATCAAGTTCCTGAGTCTTTACTCACAATAACAGTGCAACAGCAGAGATGACCAGCAGAAATGACCAGTAACCAGTGGGTTCTTCAAGCACTTTTATTAAACCACAGTCAGACATAAAAGGTTACTGGTCATTTCTTCCAGCCATCTCTGCTGTTGCCCTGTTGTTCTGCAGAGATTCTTCCTTCTTTTATGTCTCTTCGGTTTTCACTCACAGTCCCATCCAAGCTCTGAATTCCTATTTATACACCCAATACTTAGGTAGTCTTAGATTCTGTCTGCTTCTAGTCCCCAACCAATCTTAGACTCCACCTAAGTCCAAGGCCCTGCTCTCGTACATCCCCATATCCATGTTACCTGCCTTCCTGCCTCCATCTCCCCTTCAAGACCTTCCTACCCAAAATACAGCCACAAAACTTATTTCAGGCACAAAGAAATGGAACACCCTGACACCCATGAACACTAGCTATAAAGTGCCTGAAGAATTCTTTATAATCGTCATCCTGATTGACAAGACCTCTGATCTTTCTTTATTCCTTTCATGCCATTTAATTTCATACACACCAATCAAGAAACCTGTGCTTTGATGATTAATATCTTCTAATTGGTCCTTCATTTTAACAAATATTTGCTTGCAATTAATTGTTCAGTGTCATAAGAACATAAGAACATAAGAACATAAGCAGTGCCTCCGCCGGGTCAGACCATAGGTCCATCATGCCCAGCAGTCCGCTCCCGCGGCGGACCAAACAGGTCACCTGTCTGAATCACCAGAAGGGGCCCCCTTGCCACCCTGATTTCCCATTGAAGTCCTATCTTCCCATCGAAGTCCTGACCCTCCGGTTTTGCACATGCACAACCTGGTCGGGTTTCAATACTTATTTCCTGGATACTTCTCTCAGTATCCCACGATCCCTTTATCCCTCAGGAATCCGTCCAATCCCTGTTTGAATCCCTGTACCGTACTCTGCCCGACCACCTCCTCCGGCAGCGCATTCCAAGTGTCCACGACCCTCTGGGTGAAAAAAAACTTCCTTGCATTTGTTTTGAACCTATCTCCCTTCAGTTTCTCCGAGTGCCCCCTCGTACCTGTTGTCCCCTTCAGTCTGAAGAATCTGTCCCTATCCACCCTCTCTATGCCCCTCATGATCTTGAAGGTCTCTATCATATCTCCCCTGAGCCTCCTTTTTTCCAGGGAGAAGAGCCCCAGCTTATCCAACCTCTCGGCGTATGGGCAGTGTTCCAGCCCTCTTACCAGTTTCGTCGCTCTCCTTTGGACTCTCTCAAGCACCGCCATGTCCTTCTTGAGGTATGGCGACCAATACTGCACGCAGTATTCCAGATGCGGACGCACCATCGCTCGATACAATGGCATGATGACTTCCCGCGTCCTGGTTGTGATGCCCCTCTTTATGATGCCCAGCATCCTGTTGGCTTTTTTCGCGGCTGCTGCGCACTGTGCAGATGGCTTCAGTGATGCATCCACCAGCACACCCAAGTCTCTCTCAAGTCTGCTGTCTCCCAACAATGCCCCCCCCATTTTGTAGTTGAACAACGGGTTCTTTTTCCCTATATGCATGACCTTGCATTTTTCCACATTGAAGCGCATTTGCCATTTGTCTGCCCAGTCCTCCAGCTTCTCCAGGTCCCTTTGCAGGTCCTCACACTCCTCCCTGGACCTAACTCTGCCGCACAGTTTGGTATCATCTGCAAATTTTATGACCTCGCATTTTGCCTCTTTTTCCAGGTCATTGATAAATATGTTGAAGAGTAACGGCCCCAGCACCGATCCCTGTGGCACACCGCTTGTGACTCCCCGCCAGTCAGAATATTGGCCCTTTACTCCAACCCTCTGCAGTCTACCCGACAACCAGTGCTCGATCCATCTGTGCACATCTCCTCCCACCCCGTGGTTCCACAGCTTCCTAAGCAGTCTTTCATGTGGCACCTTGTCGAAAGCCTTTTGAAAATCGAGGTAAATGATGTCGATGGGTTCCCCATTGTCCACCCGACTGCTTATTCCCTCAAAGAAGTACAGAAGGTTCGTTAAGCACGACCTTCCCTTACAGAATCCGTGCTGGCTTGTTCTCAGTAGACCATTTCTTTCAATGTGCTCGCAAATGCCGTCCTTGATCATAGCTTCCACCATCTTCCCTACAATTGAAGTCAGGCTCACCGGCCTGTAGTTCCCAGGGTCACCCCTCGATCCCTTCTTGAAGATAGGTGTGACATTTGCCAATTTCCAGTCCTTTGGTACCTCTCCAGTTTTCAAGGATAGGTTACAAACATGCTGGATTGTGCCCGCTATTTCCTGTCTTAGTTCCTTCAGAACCCTTGGGTGGATCCCGTCCGGACCCGGTGATTTGCCGCATTTTAACCTGTCTATCTGTTTGAGGACATCCTCCTTACTTACCTCTATGTGTTCCAATTTTTCAGCCTGTTCCCCACTCATGAGCTCCTCTGAGTCCGGTATATTAGATGTGTCCTCTCTCGTGAAAACCGACGAGAAGAACGTGTTCAACCTCTCAGCTACCTCTTTATCCTCCTTAATCACTCCCTTCCTATCCCCATCGTCCAACGGCCCCACCTCCTCTCTCGCTGGTCGTTTCCCCTTTACGTAACTGAAGAATGCCTTGAAGTTTTTCGCCTCCCTGGCCAGCCCCTCTTCGTATTTCCCTTTTGCTTTTCTAACCTCTCGGTGGCATTCTTTTTGGCATTTCCTGTGCGCCTGGTGGTTTTCCTCCGTTGGGTCCTTTTTCCATCTCCGGCAGGATACTTTTTTGTCATTTATTGCCCTCTTTACTTCTGCTGAGATCCAAATCGGGTCCTTTGACCGCTTGTTCTTGCAGCCTTTCCTGAAATTGGGGACGTACATTTTTTGTGCTTCTTGCAGGGTGTCCCTGAATAGGGTCCAGGCGCTTTCCACAGTCTCCATCCTAAAGATATTTCTGAGCTTCTTCCCCACCATTTTCCTCATAGCAACATAGTTCCCTTTCTTGAAGTTGAGCGCAGTTGTTGCGGTCCTCCTTACTATGGGTGTCCCCCTTTCTAATGTGAATCTGATCGCATTGTGGTCACTGTTGCCTAGTGGTCCTCCCACTTCTACCCCGCTTGCAGGCCCCCCTAATCCGTTCAGGATGAGGTCAAGAGTAGCACTCCCTCGCGTCGGTTCCCTGACCAGTTGCTCCATGAAGCAGTCCCTCACAGCTTCTACAAATCCTGTTTCCCTAGTGCAGTTGGAGTGACCCGTACTCCAGTCTATCCCCGGGTAGTTAAAGTCCCCCATCACTGTTACATTTCCAGTCCTGCACTCCTGTCTCAGTTCAGCTTCCAAGTCGTGTTCGACTCCTTCTGGCGTACTAGGTGGGCGATAGTACATCCCCAGTTTTATGTCTGCACCCTTGTTTCCCGGCAATTTGACCCATAGCGATTTCAGCCCCTCTGCCTTCTTTGCCATATCCATCCCGACTGAGTCGATAGAGTTTTTTATATATAGTGCTATGCCTCCCCCCTTCTTGTGGGTCCTGTCCCTCCTGTAGAACTTGTACCCCGTCAGCGCCACATCCCATTGATTCTCCTCAGTCCACCATGTTTCTGTAATTCCAATTATATCCAGGTCTTCCCCCTTGGCCACGACCTCTAGTTCACCCATCTTGGCCCTGAGGCTTCTTGCATTTGTGTAGAAGCACCGCAGGTCTCGTCGTTTTTCCTCCACCTCTGCATTCACCTGGGCCGCCTCTCCTGTTCCCTGTACTTCTGCTTTGCCCTCCGCCTTTACCCTTGTAGCTTTCAAGCTTCCCCACATTTCCGCCACTCCACTTCCCCGCTTTTCCTCTGGGTTTTCTTGCCCCCTCCTGGGCCCCGGCCTCTGTTCGATCCCCCTCTCCTTGTTTAGCCCCTATAATGCCCTCAGCTTTCGCTTTCTTGCCATCCAGTCCCCCTGTGTCTCCATGCCCCTCAGTCTCCTCCTCCTCCCAGCAAGCTCCCTTTACCTGTTGTTTCCCTCGCTGTCTGATCATGAGATCCACCGGTCCCTCTACTTCCTCCTTGCAGTCAGCCCGTTCAGTATCTGTTCTGGATACTGTTGTCCGAAGCGTCAACATCAGGTCAGCTGTCGGCTTTCCCCCTCTCCTCAGTTTAAAGCCCTCTCGATCTCCTTCCTCACATTGGCAGCCAGTAGTCTAGTTCCCTCTGTGCTCAGGTGCAGGCCATCCCGCCGGTAGAGCTTACTCTTTCCCCAGAAGGACGTCCAGTTCCTCACAAAGTGGAAGCCCTCCTCCTGGCACCATCTCCTCAACCATGCATTCACAGCCTGGAGGTCTGCCTGCCTCTTTGCATCTGCTCTTGGTACAGGTAGGATCTCTGAGAATGCTACCCTCCGGGTATTCCGCTTCAGTTTTCGTCCCAGGACCTTGAACTGGTCAGTCAGCGTGGCCATGCTGAAGTTCCTCCGGCTCACATCATTCGTTCCGACGTGGATTATCACCGCTGTCTCCTCTGTCTCTGCTCCATCCAGGATCCTCTCGATCCTATCAGAGACGTCTCGTGTCTTGGCCCCTGGGAGACAAGTCACTAGCCGGTCCTCCCTTCCTCCAGCTATGTGACTATCTACCTCTCTCAAGATCGAGTCTCCTACCACAATAGCAGACTTCCCTTTCCTCAGCAACCTCCTCTGTCTCAGGTCCGTGTCCTCGGTGTAGTGTGGTGTCTCACCCTCGGGGTCTCGGTGAGTCACGGTCTCCTCCTCTTGTGTGGTTCCTCCGCTAGGTCCTTCCCCGGTTTCGCCTTGTAGATCCTGGGTCTCGTCTGCCGACATCCGTCTGTGCAGCTGCTGGTCCTGTCCTTCCACCTTCCTATAGGCCTCCTCGATGAATTTCTCGAGGTCCCTCACCTGGTCCACAATGAGGCCTGCTCCGTCTGTGTCCTCGGTTGACCAGCTCGTCTCCTCTGTGTTGCGCAGTTCCTCCAGTCCCTCCAGTTCCTGGACCTTGACCCTCAGTCTGCCGACCTCCATCCTCAGGCTTTCCAGTTCCTGACACCGACCGCATATGTATGCCCGCCTCCCGGAGGGGAGGTAGTCATACATATGACACTCGACGCAGTAAACTGGGTAGCTCTGCTGGGTTCCTGTAGCCTCCATTTCTTTCTCCTTGCTCCTACGGTCCCTCGGTGGTTGAGAGTGGCTTTCGGCTTGCAGCTAGCTGAAAGAGTAGAGAGAGAGAGAGAAGGATGAGAAGCTGAAGGGTTGAGAGAGAGAGAGAAGAATGAGAAGCCTAAAAGTTTTTTTTTTGTTAAAGTTAAAGTTAGGTTTGTTGCTGGGCTGCCTGGGCTCCTTCTCAAGGCTCCTTCGCCTTCGCCGTGCGCCGAACGGCTGGGCGCCGTTGGCTCCCTTCCTCTTAAAGGGGAGCCCGGGCAGATGCGACCTGTGACGTGCGGGGGTGGGCGGAGCTAACTCTCGCCGCGACCCCGATCTGCCTGCCTTTGTGTCCTCCTCCCCTCTGTCCGGCTTCCTCCCTCTCCGGCTAAAACCTGCAAGAGAAAAAGAAGAAAACCCCCTCTAGAGACGCCGCCGCAGTTCGCCTCGTGCCCCGGCTCTCCTTCTCTTAAAGGGGAGCCCGGGCCGATGCGACCTGTGACGCGCGGGGGTGGGCGGAGCTAACTCTCGCCGCGACCCCGATCTGCCTGCCTTTGTGTCCTCCTCCCCTCTGTCCGGCTTCCTCCCTCTCCGGCTATCACTATTATGCCACTTCATATTCACCTTGAATCCTCATTTCTATACTTTAAGATAGACTTAAGAAACATATTTTAAAAACATCAATGACCTTGTATATATTTAAAGGTAAGGGGGCCTGGCATTAGATCTGGACTAAACAGCAGATACTACAATTTTCTTTCCCATTCTAACTATCCTTTGCATATTGCATTTCCTCACCTTCCTTGTTTACCTACTTTGTCGCTCTTACCCTTATAACTATATACAGAATATTTTTTTTTTTAATTTTCTACATTGATAAACCACCTACCACTAGGCAGTGAACAAATTTCATGGCGACAACAGAAAGTATTTCTTCACAGAGAGAGTGGTTGATCATTGGAACAAGCTTCCAGTGCAGGTGATCGAGGCAGACAGCGTGCCAGACTTTAAGAATAAATGGGATACCCATGTTGGATCCCTGCGAGGGTCAAGATAAGAAAATTGGGTCATTAGGGCATAGACAGGGGGTGGGTTAGCAGAGTGGGCAGACTTGATGGGCTGTAGCCCTTTTCTGCCGTCATCTTCTATGTTTCTATGAGTGGGTTTGAACCCACAACCTCAGGGTGCTGAAGCTGTAGCTTTAACCACTGTGCCACACTCTCCAGACATCATGTGTAACTCAAAACGGCATGGGCATGGGAGGGACAGAGGTGGGTCAGGGATGTTCACAAAAGATGTGCATATGATGTACCCCAGGTTTCAACTGGTATAAGTCTTCATGCCAATCCTATTCTATAGACTGCTCATCCTTAATTTTATTGGCGTTGAATTTTTGGTGCAATTTAAAGAATCTGGTCAGTCTGTCTTCCTCTCCCTACCTGCTTCTCCCAAAATTGCCCTTTTCTCCTACCCTGACCCCAGCATCAGTTTCCTTCCAGCCCCAGCTCCTCATATTATTCCTTTTCCAATACTAGCTTCAGCCGTCAACTTTTCTCAACAATCTCTCTACCCCCCCTCCCCCAGCAAATTAATGTTTTATATGGCAGTGGGAGCCTTTCATTTGCTCCCTGCTGTTGCACTGTACTGCTGCCCATGGCACAGCAGCATTTTAAACAGATAAAAACAATTACTTTCTGTCTCTCCAGAGAAACAGAAGTGTAGTTTTGCCTTTTGGAAATGCCACAATGTTGGCAATAGCTGCACAGTGGTGGGAAGTGAACGAACAGATCCCCCCAGCAGAAGGGGCAATCTGGTGAGTCAGGCTTGTCCCTTAAGCCAGTCCTGTTCTGAATGCATCTTTCAGCTTTCACATAACAATGCATAGATTCAAAATGACAAGAACTGTGTAAGCCTAGCCTAGACAGGCATGTCAGTACCATGGATAGCTCCCAGCTATAGCATTCAGATTTACAGAGGAAGGAAACAGTGGTGAAAAGTGAATAGCTTGTAGTAGGGTGGTAGGAGAAATTCTTTGCACCCAAGGCTACATTTTCAAAATGTAAGCCCAAATTTATTTATGAAACGTTTTTTTGTTGTTTTGTAGTTCTTCCTTTCTCCTTTTTAATTCCAACTCAATTGAAACTAGTTTTGGCATTCTGGCACTAGAAGCCTTTACTCATAACCACTCATGAATTCCCCCCACCACCATTCTATTTATATGTTTAGTAGAATTTATTTACTGCCTTTTTGAAGAAATTCACCTAAGGTAGTGTACAGCAAAAATAAGTTGGGCATAGACCAGGGGTCTCAAAGTCCTTCCTTGAGAGCCACAATCCAGTCGGGTTTTCAGGATTTCCCCCATGAATATGCATGAGATCTATGTGCATGCACTGCTTTCAATGCATATTCATTGGGGAAATCCTGAAAACCCGACTGGATTGTGGCTCTCAAGGAAGGACTTTGAGATCCCTGGCATAGACAGTAGACAATTACAAGAGTAAAAAATATTCAGACAACAGTTAATATTTTCTCTCACTGTTCCTAGTATGGGGGTCGCAGACCAGGAGCCATGCACTGGAGCTTCTTCTGGAACTCTCTGGAACTCTGTATCACCGGATCTAAGAGGGCTTTTTCTTTTTAACTAAAGTGTGTTATGTTTTTGCAACTAATGCACCTTAACAGAAGAAATCAGTGCTTATTATATGCAAAAGCTGTACACTGATTCTTGGGAATGAGCCCAGCATGTGCTCTGGAATTGAAACATGGACATACATATTAGTGTGCTTAGAACCCAGTTAAGTAAAGCTGCACTAAGGCCCTGGTTCTATAAAGGATTAGGCACCTAATTCAATTTTCTTAATTGGTGTAAATATGTATGTGGATGACTTGTTACTTACATGTCATACCCAGCAAGATTTGCTGGATTTGTCTAAGCTGGATGTATGTCTTTTAGAGATCCAGAATTGGTTAAGAAATCATTAGAAGCATCTGAGTGTAGAAAAGACAGTAGTTTGTTGGGTTTATCAGGGTCAAATGCCCCCTTCATCTACTTTCCATTTATTAGGGAACACGTTACCAATAGCTAGTTCCTTAAGGTATTTGGGCATCACTTTTGATGCTACTCTGACCTTTGATCTTCAGGTGACTAATATGGTTCGACAAGGTTTTATGATCTTGCATATGCTGAAAACAATTAAAGGTTCATTAGATAAATCCTCCTTTATGACATTAGTTTGTGCTTTTTTTATGACCAAGTAAGATTATGCCAATTCTTTCTTGATAGGTATAATGACGTGCAATATAAAACGGTTACAGATATTGCAAAATGATGCCATTAAGATGATTACTGGGAAAGGGGTACGTGATCATGTTACTCCTTTACTTATTCAGAATCATTGGTTGCCAGTGTGTTTTCGAATTAATTTCAACATAATTATGTTAGTTTTTAAAATTCTGTGGGCTGGACTTCCAGTCAATCTGCCAAAGCTTTTAAAGTCTTGTAAACCTACTAAAGCCGTGGAGGGGCATAATCAAAAAAAGTCCTCTTTTGGCCTAAGGTCCTAGGCGTACAAAGTAGGTAGCAGGGAAATGTCCATTCTCGAAAAAAAAGTCCAAAATGTGTTTTGGGTTTTTTTGGTTTTTTTTTTTACGAGAATGGCCTACCTCTACATTCAGCAGTTTAATCGCCCAGAATGCCACTACATGTATGCTTACAACACATTCCAGACCAAAAAAATCACCCAAGTCCCAAACTCCTAAAACAAGACCTGTAAGGCGAAGGAGAGGGCCAGTCCTTTGCCTAAAAGCACGATTCTTTAACCGGCGTCTGTCATAAACAATGCCGATTAGAGAATCGTGGAACCGTCTCACCCCCCTCGCAATGATCATGGCAGGAGAGATGCCCAGTCTCTCATGCTGCCATCCCCCCAAACCCCCCTTGTGATCACATTCTTCACCGGCAGGAGGGATGCCCAATTCCTCCTGCCAGACAACCCCCCAAACTCCTGCCTGATCTCCCAGCCTACCCCCCGGACCGCCCTCCTTCCACACCCAGACTCCCTGAACCCCTCGAGCCCTCCCAGACTTCCCTCTAACCTTTTTGATGGCCAGCACATGGGTCCTCCCTCTGTCCAGCAGGCCCACTTTCTTCTGAATGGTGGGCCTGCCCCTTCCCGGTGCATTGTGGGATGCACTGGGGAGGGGCCTAGGGCCCCGCCCACATTAGAGGTTTATATAGCCAGCCACTGCAGCAAAAGCTTTGACGCTTATAGAAATTCTGAGCATCAGAACTTTTATCTCAGCAGCTAGCAATAAAAAAGCAAAACGTAGTTGATAAAAGGGGGCCTAAGTTTTTAACAATTTCCTAAACTTCACAGCATTATCATACAAATGTAAATTCACAGGCTTATCATTCCATATAATTGGGCTAGCCACTGAAAATGAGGATTTTGCTGTACCCACATAATGTACCTCCTCAAATCTTCCTACATCTAACAACATTCGACTTTCAGATCTCAATGTGCGTCCTGGCTTGTATATGTGTAAGACTTTATTAAAGTATCTGGCAATTTATAAAATATCTCCTGATGTATCAGAAGTGATATCGGAAGGGAGCCGAGGCTGGCGCAAGCAGCAAGTAAAAGATGCGGGTAATTGAGGCCAGCAGCGTGCCAGATTTAAAAAAAAAAAAAGGGATAGGCATGTGGGATCTCTTAGGGGAAAAAGTTAGGGGGGGGTGGGTCATTAGGGTGGGCAGGCTTGATGGGCCGTGGCCATTTTCTGCCATCATTTTCTATGTTTCTATGCCGGTGAACATTTAAAGAGGTACACAGGGGATGGAGAGGAGGAGAGGTGCTGGCTCCAGCACCCCCAACAATGACAGCACCCAGGACGGTCTGCCCTCCCCCTTTACTAAGCAACTATGTCTAGGGGAGGATTTTGGACATCTAATGGACTGAGTCAATTTATGTGCATTCTTGAGTTACTGTAATCTACGTCCCCAATTCGGATTTGCTCTCCCAGAGCTCAGGTGAGGCTTTGGGAGCCTCATCTGAGCATGTGCAGGTAGCCCTATATATACCTGTGCTGACCCTGACTAATCCAGTGATTTCCCTAGCTTGAGTCTTATTGCAGTATCACCCCTTAGGGGAGGAGGGAGGGTCAGTGTGGCTGACTTATCCTGCTGTCCACAGAGAACTCCCGTTACAAGTAAGTAACTTCGCTTTCTCCATGGACAAGCAGTATAAGTCAGCCCCACTTTTGGTGACTCTCCAGCTGCGGGGAGGGCAGAGGGTGTAAGAGGACGGGGTCCCCATCAGGGGATAGTCCCCTCTGCGTCTCCACTACCTTGCTGCGGTAGGGTGAGGCTGCATAAGAGCCAGGTGAGGGACAGGTATAAAACCCCAATTACTGAGGCCAGTCAGAGGTTATGTGTTGTAAACAATAGGAACTTTATTTTGGTCCTCACTGTTGAATCAAGACCTCGGTGGCATTTCATTGCTTTTTCTCAGTTTATTGCCTGCTGTGATTGAGAACGTGACACGCTGGGTTCTCCTATCTCCCAACAGGTTCGTTGCACTGTCTTCACCTATTCTTCTCAACCCTGTTAACTGTCATCAGTCACTCAAACACAAACCTGCTGATCCTGGCGCTTTTCCTCTGTGGCAGGGCAGGTTTCTTGGCTTTCAGACTGAAACCTAGGTGTTTTGTTGGTTTCTTCCTTTTCCCTGACACAATAAATTTACCCCCGTAGCTGGGGGGGGGTTGTTTAATCTCTTTTTGATCTTTGATCTTTTCATTCTCCTGCTTGACTTGAGACATTTTACCTCTCTGTTACACATACAGTAGAGAATGACAAGGGGACAAATTTTTCCCTGTCTCCGCGGGAACTTATTTTCCCATCCCGTTTCCAACAAGTTCTTTTCCTGCAAGCTCATCCTCATCTGCACAAGCCTCAAATACTTTAAAATCAAGTTTCAAGTTTATTAAAAATTTGTTGTACACGCAGTGTCAAGTACTTCAATGCGTATGACAATTTAAAAATAGGAGACAAAAATAAAGCAATTTACATACAGTATATACGTACAAATAATTACCAATACAAAAGGAGAGGGAGGATGAACTACAATCTTTAAAGAAAATAAAGAAACATTTAGGGAGAAAACATCTGGAGGGTAACAAAGAATAAGCCTAGAAGAGAAGGTAAAGAAGATTTCGACGTATACACAAGGTCTGATTAAAATCAGGTATTAGAGCAAAAGCATTAATGATAGACGAATTATCCTATCTATGTCTCAAATGCGTCCTTATATAAGAAACTTTTTAAAGAGCTTTTGAATTTTTCTAGTGAGGATTCATCACGTAAGTAAATTGATAGGTTGTTCCAGAGTTGGGGTGCTTTAACAGAAAAAAAATAGTAGATCTCCTAGTACTTTTAAAGAAGGAATTTACTTTAAAATCATAAGTATTCGATGCTTGTGCGGTTAAGACATATCTTACAGGAATGGGGCAGGGGCAGGAACAGTGACAAAACTCACGGGGAAGGGACAGAGAAATTGAATTCCAGCGGGGATGGGGAAAAATGTGTTCCCGTGTCATACAGTATAAAACAGGGATCTCAAAGTCCCTCCTCGAGGGTCGCAATCCAGTCGGGTTTTCAGGATTTCCCCAATGAATATGCATTGAAAGCAGTGCAATCACATAAATCTCATGCATATTCATAGGGGAAATCTTGAAAACCCGACTGGATTCTGGCCCTCGAGGACTGGAGTTGCCCATGTCTGGTCTAGAGCAGGGGTAGGGAACTCCGGTCCTCGAGAGCCGTATTCCAGTCGGGTTTTCAGGATTTCCCCAATGAATATGCATTGAAAGCAGTGCAATCACATAAATCTCATGCATATTCATTGGGGAAATCTTGAAAACCCGACTGGATTGCTGCCCTCGAGGAGGGACTTTGAGACCCCTGATATAAACCTAATACTCTCATTTTAGGTTAGCCAGCCAAGCTGTTCATTGTGAAGGAATGCCTTGGATGTTAGTTAAGATTTTTTTCTTTTACTTTTTTCTCTCGCTGCCTTCCTTTAGCCTGCTGTTATGCTGTATGGCTTTTAGTTTCAATTTCGTTTTTATTTTGCTGTTCCTGTTTACCTTGCTGACACTTTATTTTCTAGCCTGCAGCTTTTTATAGTGTGATTTAATTGCTGACTTTGATATGATTATGGAGCTGATTTTCAAAAAAAGAAACACAACCAAAAAGTGGTCTAAAGATGCCGATGGAGGTCTTTCTCACCAAACCCTTCCAATTTGCTCTTTTCAAAACCTATTTTCTAGACAAATTTCTATGCTGTTTATCCGCAGTTTGTCTAACTCTTTCTGCAAAATCAAACATTTTAAAATACAGTATATCCACTCCAAAGATGAAACAGTACATTCTTCTATGGAGTCGGCCCATATCCATGTAATTACTACACTTGTGGTAGAGCATGTGAGTCCACCAAAATCCACACAAAACCTAAAGGGCCATCATATAGGTGCAGGCATAAGGGCTATTGTTGTGGTGTACAGTTGAGTCCTACTTGCTCTACCTAGATCGCCTCTTGAACCAACTACCATCTCACATCAGATCACTAGGACTACTGAACTTCAGGAAGACAATAAAAACTCACCTATTCTAACCTTCTATAAAATAGCTCCAATCTAAATACCACTGTCTATGCAACAGGATCAACCAAGCCCTGCCATATATTCCATACCATGTCATACCTAACACATATTATCCTGTGCTGTTATGTATTATCTTGCCATGCCATGTATTGTCATGCATTGTCATTGCTGATACTTTCACACTTTGCTAGACATTCCGTGCTATACCACACATTCACAGATATGTATTGAACTGCCATGCCATGCACTGTCATATTCTTGCCATGCTCCTGTATGCATTGTCTGCCATACCACATACTTTTGTGCATCCTAATGCACTGCCATGCTCCGTTATATACTGCCTTACCACGCTTCGTATTGTCAGGAACTATAATGTACTGTCAAGGTCTATTAGTTACTGAAATATACCAAATTCATAACTAGTGGATTACCAAGGGAGGAGGGGCGGTACGCCCCGGGTGCAAGCCATGAGGGGGGTGTTCCTGGCCTGGGAGTCATGGTCTGGGAACTTCCCTTCTCATGGCCCAGTTCCAAGGGTCTAGATAGTCCCTGTGGCCCAGCATGTTCCCAGCCTTCTCTCCTGTCTGATGGCCCTTTACCTTCCGTGAAACTGAAAAAACTGCCGGCCTCAGCAGTGATTCAGCTACGTCGCCCACAGCTCCCCTTCCTGCTTTCCGCGTCTGCCAATGACGCAACTTCCTATTTCCGCCCAGGTGGATTGTGGCAGAGGCAGACACGGAAGGCAGAAAGGGTAGCCGTGGGCGACGTAGCTGAACCACTGCCGAGGCCGGCAGTTTTTTCAGCTTCACGGAAGGTAAAGGGCCATCAGACAGGAGAGAAGGCTGGGAACATGCTGGGCCACGGGGACTATCCAGAGCCTTGGCACCGGGCCATGAGGAGGGAAGTTCCCGAACCATGACTCCCAGGCCGGGAACACCCCCTCATGGCTTGCACCTGGGGGAAACATTACTAAAAACATTTTTTTACATGGGGACGGTGTCAAAAATGATGGCAGGGGTGTCAAAAAAATAATGGGCCCCGGGTGTCACATACCCTAGGTACGCCACTGCTTATAACATCACCACCCCAAGGTGTATGAGGTCTTGTCCTATCATATCCTATTAAATATTGCCGTGCTTTTTGACTACTATCATGCTCCCCTATGTACTGTCTTATGTGTCATGACCTAAAATGTTCTATCATGCTCTCTACATTACTATATCCTGTTATGCTTTATTATTTATGTAAACTTCAGGCCATTCTGGGAGGATGGGATATAAATCCAAATATATAAATAAATAAAATCAGTGTCTCTGAGTGAACTGAATGAAGAACTGGAATGGATGTCCCTTGTTTAGGAAGAGCAAAATAGTTCCTTGTCTTTTGATTGGTTCGGGAGTTTTTAAATATGACATCAGATGCCAGAGCTATATTTGACTGTAGCGAGTGGTAATTGGTGTAAGCATGGAGAAGAGAGCTAAATGAAAAAGTAGGAAGATATGCATGTAAGTTTGGACAATGAAGATGGTTCTTAAATTAGTTTTATCTAAGAATAATTTCTAATTTCAGAAGGAGCTTCCTGGATACAGCTTCTGGGTAAAACATAGTGGTTTGGATTGTCAGTAAATAAAGTGGAAAATGGAAAGTGCGGCATATAGGAAAGAGTAACGACAAGATTCAGATAAGTCAAGTTAATTAGAATTAATTATTTGGAATGAACATACCATGGGATTTGAACTTTGTTGATTGATACTTGATGGACCTATGAAGATGTGACTATGATCCAATAAGTCAATGATTGGGTCAAGTCTGGTATATACCATCTGATGGTCCAGGAAGAAAATTTATTGTCTGTAGCAGCTGAAAAATGGCCATCTTCCGCAAAACATCCAAACTCAGAGCACCTTTTTGGTCTATAAAATTAGTTTTAGTTTAGTTTAGTTTATATTGAAATGGCCCTCAATACCAGTTGTAGGCTGCCAGCATTCTTTACTCTAAGGGAAACTGTGTGATTATGATTTTAATGTCACACATTGTATTGTATTAATGTCACACATTGTAATGTCATACATATGATTGTATGGATGTCCTTATGTTCTTATTTATGATTTGTAGTTGCTGTCTTTGAAGCCGCCTGCAATAGGTGAAATATGGCCACGTTGGACTATCTTAACTAAAAGTATGCTGTACTTCTTCTGTCATCCTTTATCTTACTTCATTATTGTGATCTGTGGATCATACCTGCCTCTTTTTGTGTTGGGACATGTGGTACCAAACACTGATGGGTATGTGGTGGCATTTCCATGTGATCCTGGGCAAGTCATTTAACCCTCCATTACCTCAGATGCAAACTCAGATTGTGAACCCTCCAAGGACAGAAAAAATTCCTACTCTATCTGAACATATCCCACTTTGATAGCTTTCAGGCTGGTAGACAGTATATAAGAATAACATTGTGAACGGGTAGCACCATAAACATACATTGGCTGCCCCTGGAGACAAGAGTGTTGTTCAAATATGCCTGTCTTTGTTTCAAATCTATTCTTGGTTTGGCCCCCATATACCTGGTTTCCCATTTTAACTTGGATAGTTCCACCAGGCCTACCCACAAAATACATATGTTTAGCCACCCAACAATAAAAGCCTGCCGATACAAAAGATACCTGGACAGAACTCTTGCTTTCCAAGCAGGTCAACAGAACGGTTGGTTGGGTAACATCATTAGGACTTATAGTATTGTTTATTATTTATAGTAGAGTTTATTATTGTTGATGACAATACTATAAGTCCTAGTTGGCTTGTATCTCAGATTTTGAGGACTTTTTCCATTACTTAGATAGAGTGGGTAACATCATTAAGCACCCCTCATCCTATCTTAGCTTTAGAAAACTAGTTAAAACAAACCAATTTAACGTGATCAGTGGAGTGCCGCAGGGCTCGGTCCTGGGCCCGATTCTATTTAACTTATTCATAAGAGATATGACGCAAGGACTTAGAGGAAGGGTATCACTGTTCGCCGACCCCGCCAAACTTTGCAACATAGTAGGCAAAAGCTTATTACCTGATAATATGACACACGACCTACTGTTGCTGGAACAATGGTCAACTACTTGGCAGCTAGGCTTCAATGCTAAAAAATGCAAGATAATGCACCTGGGTAAGAGAAACCCGCGTAGAACTTATGTACTGAATGGTGAGACCTTGGTTAGGACCACGGCGGAACGCGACCTAGGGGTGATCATTAGTGAGGACATGAAGGTTGCCAATCAAGTGGAGAAGGCTTCCTCCAGGGCAAGACAAATGATGGGGTGTATCCGCAGAGGTTTCGTCAGCAGGAGACCTGAAGTTATGATGCCGTTGTACAGAGCCATGGTGAGGCCTCACTTGGAGTACTGTGTTCAGTTTTGGAGACCACACTACCGAAAGGACGTGCTGAGGATCGAGTCGGTTCAGCGAACGGCCACCAGGATGGTCTTGAGGATCAAAGATCTCACTTATGAAGAAAGATTTAAAAAATTGCGGCTGTACTCACTCGAGGAAAGAAGAGAACGGGGAGACATGATTGAAACATATAAGTACATCACGGGACGCATCGAGTCGGATCTTCTGGCTCATGGGACCCTCAACCACCAGAGGGCATCCGCTGAAGATCAGGGGAGGGAAGTTTCATGGCGACTCCAGGAAGTACTTCTTCACCGAAAGAGTAGTGGATCATTGGAACAGACTCCCACTCCAGGTGATAAAGGCCAGCAGCTTGACGGATTTTAAGAGAAAATGGGATACTCACGTGGGATCTTTAAGGGAGTAAATTCAGGGGAGGGGATACTTGGAATGGGCAGACTTGGTGGGCTATAGCCCTTTTCTGCTGCTTTTTTCTATGTTTCTATGATTTGTAACCAAGAACTCTTAAAGCCTTATCCCTATATTCTACTTACATGTACTCAATGTCCCTTCATTGTGACTACTGTATTACTCTGTCTTTCTCCCTCTTTTCATGTATTCGACGACTCTTCATGTATTTGACGACCCATTGTAATTATTTTCGCTGATTGTCCAGCTCTTATTGTAAACCGCCTCGAACTACTATGGCTTTGGCGTTATATAAAAATAAAATAATAATTATTATTATTTGCTAAGATTCTTAGATATACATTTGTTATGGTAGTCAAACCAATTTTGAATGGTTTTGGATTGGATTTATACTTTTTGATATACCACTCTTGATAAAAAGTATTAAGCCGTCTACAATAGACAAAATTGCATTACATAGTACAATATATTATTAAAAAAATTGTAAACAAATGTCGAACAATTATATAACACAGTAACATAGTAAATGACGGCAGATAAAGACCTAAATGGTCCATCCAGTCTGCCCATCAGTTATTCTCATTAAAAGTACATGATTAAATTAACTTGTCTCTTCGTTGATATTTATGGAACATAGACTACAGTCCACCTGGTTTTGTCCTAGGCTCCAACTGCTGAAGTTACCATCTAAGTTCACTCCAGCCTATCCAACCATCCTGTTGTTTGCAGGATATCTACTGTAAATTCTGGCCAGTAACGTCCTCACGTTCCAAGTTAGTGGAGTTCCCACTGATGCCCTCCCTAGCCCATCCTACACCAAATCACCATATATGGGACACAAACCATAGAAGTCTCTCCAATACTGGTCTTATTTCTTTAATTTACACCATTTGTTTTCTAATTAGAGATCCCGGGAGGTGGTCATAACAGAGGTTAACTTGGTGTGAAGTTTCTATCTGTCATCTATATGGGGGGGGGCAAAATTGTGAACAGACTGACATGCATTATTGCAAGGTTTGTTGTACGTGTTCTGGTACGAATCCCCTTTGTTGTGAGGGCACAACAGCTGGGGTGTGTGATTTGTATTTGGCTGGCCTTGTCTATTTTCTACCTGATTTGTATCTGTATTTCTTCAATGTCATGTTTGTTTATTTGCAAAATAGCAAGATTGATCTACAAAGTCCATTCATGGCAATGGAATAACTTGCAGTGCATTAATGTACATTATTCCTTTGCTTGGAGGAGACTCTCATTCCAAATTTCTGTTTGTAGTCATGTCACCGAGGATTTTCCCCCCATAGCTAAAGAACAGGTACAGAAATAAAAAATTTTACTGCATCCAAATAAACAAATAACAGGTGAGACTGAAATGTGACAAAGTATAGATTTCAAAATGTCAACAATTTTATTTAAAGTCGATTCTCTACTTATTGTTGATCTACATGAACAATATTATAATTTTTGCTATCTATCATGTTTCCCTGAAAATAAGACACTGTCTTATTTTAATTTTGTGCCCAAAAAACACACTAGGTCTTATTTTCGGGTAGGGCTTATTTTTTTTCATGTACATGATTATCTCTCCCTTCTTCTCCTTCACCCCCAATTCTTCCTCTTTCCTTTCTCTCCCCCACATGTGCAACATCTTTCCTCCCCTCTCACCCATCCCCTTGTGCCTTCCCTCTGCATCATCTTTCTATCCCTCCCATCCCCCTGTGCAGCAGAACCCTTGCCCAGCTTCTATCCTTCCCTCCCTCCCATCCCTTGTGTAGAAGAACCCATTGTTCCCTCCCTCCCATCCCTTGTCCAGCAGAACCCTTGCCCAGCTTCCATCTTTCCCTCCCTCCCATCCCTTGTGAGGCAGAACCTTTGAGCACCCGCACCCGCCACGTAGCTAAACCGATGAACCCTCACTGACCCTCCATCCTTCCCTCCCAACCGAACCCCGCCGACCACGACCATAAATACTTTCCAGCAAAGCAGTGTCAGGCCAGCAGCACTCTAAACAGGCTGCTTCGCGGCCTTCTCGCCGGGGCCTTCTGTATGCCGCGTTACTGATGACATCTTCAGTGACGCGGCAGAAGGAATTCCCCAACGACCATTTGGGTCTTTATCTGCCGTCATCTACTATGTTACTATGCTCTTTCTGACCAGAATGCAGAAGCCTTGATGGTGAATATTTAAACAGTTTGTTCTGCAAATACTGGTTGACTCAAATTCCAAGTTTTTAACATCAAACAGAGCAAATGCTCGAACACTGTTCCAATGCTCATAGGAATTCTGATTGTCAGAGCACTTAACGATCCGGGCCATGCTAGAAACCTCTACCGCAGCTTAGTAAAAGGGGGGCGGGATAAATTCCATATAGGTGGGAGTGTGTAGTGCAGTGGTTAGAGCTAAAGCCTCGACACCCTGAGGTTGTGAGTTTGACTCCCGCATTGCTCCTTGCGATCCTGGGAAAGTCACTTAATCCCCATTGCTCCAGGTATATTAGATAAGAGTAGGAGCCCACGGGGACCGACAGGGAAAAATGCTTGAGTACCTGAATAATTTGTAATCCGCATAGAATATAAAAATAAATAAATATATTTAGCAACCAATGCAGATTGTGCAAAAGTGGTTCCACTCATGGGCCATTATGCATGAAATGTATTGTCACGCAAGCTGGTTTGAAACCTCTAGCCCATTTTGGTGTTTTTATCTGGATAAGCTGCTGCTCACCGAGTTTTTGAATATTGCCTCCATAGATTATATGTTCCATTGGAAACTGTGGCATATTCCCCAGACGTGGCTCATATATAGCCAAAGTAAAAGCCTGCATTGGCTGAATGCTTTATAATGGCTTATTCTTTTTTATTATTATTATTTATAATGCAATATTAGCTAAGCTTTATAATGGTTGCTAAGCAGCATGAGTATTTTCAATCTGTTTTTTGAACACGGTTTTATAAATTACATTATTGCTGTAGCTTTGTGGATTGATGTCGTCTGTTTTCTTTTCCCGTTGCTTTTAGTCTACTGTGTCTTTTGTAAATTGTATCTCTTAGCTGTAACTATGGTGACTCGCTGATCAGCACATCACCTTGAACTTAGGAAAGGAGGCTTTATAAATAAAGTTGAACTAATTTTTTTATATTCATTTCATAATCCATCTTTACCTAGGGTATGATGTGATGTGAAATACATCATGCAGAAGAATAATCAGATATAAACGTGTAGCGGATAAAGGAAAGAATCAAGAATGCTTTGCAGAACAGTCCTGCATAAAGGATGAGATGTACAAGAATGATTCAAGACACATTAACACCGTACTTGGGGGGTGGGGGTGGATAGAGTTACCATATGACTCCAGAAAAAGGAGGACGAATCGAGACATCCGGGTTTTACTTCCATTGCTTTCAGTGGAAGTAAAACCTGGATGTCTCAATCTGTCCTCCTTTTTCTGGAGCCATATGGTAACCCTAGGGTAACGGCAGACCTTGGGAAAGGACCTCAAAGGCATAACATCTGGGAGCAGACACAATAGCAAGGTGAAATGTCATCAAAGAGTGTCATTGTTTCAGTCTCCTCTGCTTGCAACCTTGGAGTCGTCTTCGATTCCGACCCCCTCATTTTCTACACACATCCAACAAACTGCTAAGGCCTGTTGCTTCCATCTCTACAATATCACCAAACTTCACCCCTTCCTCTCTGAGCACATCTTTGTCCACGCTTTCATAACATCATGCTTAGATTACTGTAATCTACTTCTAACGTGTCTCCCACAGTGCCGCCTCTCTCCCTTGCAATCTGTGCAAAACTCTGCTGCACGACTCATCTTCTACCAACCTCGCTACACTCATGTCACCCCTCTCCTTAAGTCACTTCACTGGCTCCCTACCTGCCATCACATACAGTTCAAGCTCCTATTGCTGACCTACAAGTGTGTTCATTCTGCTGCCCCTCAATATCTCTCCTCTCCAAGAGAACTTCGTTCCTCAGATAAGCCACTCTTAGCTGTACCCTTCTCCTCCAATTCCAGACTTTGTTCCTTTCATCTTGCTGCCCCCTAAGCTTGGAATAAATTACCCGAGTTTGGCCACCAAGCCCTTACCTTGTTTAAAAGCAGACTGAAACCCAATTTCAATCCATAATCCTACTCCTCTACCCCCAACCCAGCCCCTTAACTATATCCATGACATCTTGTTTGTTTGTCTGTCTTGTCTATTTAGTTTGTAAGCGCTTTCAAGAAGGGACTGGCCTTCTTCTTTATGACTCTGTACAGCACTGCATATGTCTGGTAGCGCTATAGAAATAATTAATAGTAGTAGCAGTAGAAAGGTCTGGCTAAACAGTCAAGTTCTTAATTTTTTCACAAAATTAAGGCAACAAGTTTCCATATGTAGATGTAAAAATATTTTCTTCCATATTCTGGGTGCAAAGCAATAGAATGCACAAAGCCCTGTGCATATTATTGTTGTTGATGCCAGTAGTCGATAGTGGGGTGAGCAGAAGGGCCGTCTGACATTTTGTATGTAAGTTTTGTATGTAAGTAATGCTATTTTGTATGTAATTCTATAGTTTACGGGTAACCAATGTGCTTCTTTTAAGAGGGGAGTGACATGATCAAATTTTTTCTTTTTGGTAATTATTTTTATTGCAGTATTTTGTATTATTTGTAATCTGCGTATTTCTTTTAATGTTATTCCCTTGTACAAGGCATTGCAGTAGTCTATTTTTGATATGACTAACGAGTGTATTAGAATATTCAACGATGATTCGTCAAGGAATAAGGATAACGATCTAATTAGTCCTAGTAGAGAGCAGCAAGCAAGTCTCTGATGGTTAGTGCAGTGGACTGCAGAGAAGGGAACCTAGGTGCAGATCCGACTCTAACTAGTACATTTGTGATGGAAAGTATGAACCCGCCAAAACCACCATAAAACTGACATATAATGACATCTTCAGGCATATGAGCTGTTGGGGAGGTATACAGTTGGGTATTGTGGATTGTGGCTGAGTTTTAGAGGGTTTACCATACAATGGTGTTAAGGGGTTATGGTGGAATGTGTACCTGGGACCTTTTATGTGAAATTCACTTCAGTGCCCCTAGGGTGCCCCCCTGATCTGCTGGCCAGTCTGCTAACAATGCTGGTTGGTGCCTCCTACATCTCAATGGTTGTTTTTTTATGCATTTTTCATTTGGACTTTTTTTTTTAATGGTTCAAAATTATAGACATGTAGGAAAAACATATCTAGGAAATGGTCATTTTTTGAGGAAAAAAAAAAAAATAAGACATTTTTCTGGTTTGAAATGGTTGTTTTTTCTACTGGAGTTTTTCCTAAAATGTCTAAAATTGGATTTAGACATCATATTGAAATACTCCTCCACAGCAACTCGTGCCTGCTAGTGCAAATATTCAGCTAACAGCTGCCCTTAAATAGATTTTGCTTTACAATATCAGGGCCTTTGAGTTCTTTTCTTGGGCGTCTGTATCTTGACCCCACCTATCTGTGTTCTATATTCTTCTCACAGACAAATGCTGCAGTGCTTAAGGATTTGTGCTTTGATCCCTCTATATCTGTGCTCTGTACTTGCATTTCTGTTTCTCAGGCATGCATCCCCCTGTAGCTATGGCAGTGCTCTAGCTAGACCCTTTAGGGCTCTGTGTTGAAACAGCAAGGAACAATTCCTCACCTCCCTCAGTTCACCAAGTGGGTGGCGATATGCCAAAAAAGCAGAACATCTGATATCTCAGTCTACACCCCTCTCAAAAATATATCCTGTGCAGCACACCAGCTGTAATCCCTCACTTTGGTCTTGGACTGGTGTTCTGTGCTTGTATGACTTGTGTGTTTGTTGTTTATGTCTTATTCTTCCACCCCTTAAGCTCTACAACAGTTTCTAAATCTCTGATACTATGCAAATAACAGTAATGCCGGGTAATTGCATAAATCACAATTAGCTTCCGTCAGGATTAAAGATAAGCAGAGTGTTTGTAAAAGGAGGAAAAAAAAAAAATCTGCATTTGTTGTTTTAACTATGGACTAAAAATTCAGGCCTTCAGCAGTCCCAGCAGAATTTCCAGATACAGTGAAGGCCAAATCTTAAAGGTCGGAGAGGGTCATAATGCCGCTTTATAGAGCAATGGTCAGACCCCACTTGGAATACTGCGTCCAACATTGCTCTCCCAACCTAAAGAAGGATATAAAACTGCTAGAGAGGGTGCAGAGATGAGCAATGAAACTAGTAAAAGGTATAGAGAAACTGGAATACGAGGATCGACTTAAGAGACTGGGATTGTTTTCCCTTGAGAAAAGGAGACTGCGAGGGGATATGATCGAGACCTTCAAAATACTGAAAGGAATCGACAAAATAGAGCAGAAAAAATTATTTACATTGTCCAATTTGACACGGACAAGAGGACACGGAATGAAGCTAAGGGGGGACAAGTCCAGGACAAATATCAGGAATTTCTGCTTCACGCAATGAGTGGTGGACACCTGGAATGCTCTCCCAGAGGAGATTATTGTGGAATCCACCGTTCTAGGATTTAAAGGCAAGCTAGATGCACATCTCCTTACGAGAGGCATAGAGGGATATGTGTACACCTGGCTGGGCCTCTGCATATGCGGATCGCCGGACTTGATGGACGGAAGGTCTGATCCAGAGATGGCGCTTCTTATGTTCTTAAGACAACATTCAGGAAATTATAGTATACATATCTCTTTTCAGGAAAGTAAATACACAAGATAAGATGTAAAGCAGATCAAAGAAATCTGAAGGTCTCTAAAACTGTGATGGCAGAGCCAAGGAGTAAATCGAATTGTGGCTGTTCACCATTCTCCAGGAATACACAAGAAAATTGGTTTCTAAAATCTAATAATATCCATGAATCACTTGCAATCTGTTTTTCAGCCCACATCTAAAGAGATCTTGTAAGCTCACGGAAATACTGTCCCAATGTTTGTCATTAGAGACTGGGGAGAAAATTTCTGACCTTGGATCCTAATCCTAACATTTGCCTGGAACCCAGGCTTTCACTGACAATCTGTAATAATTAATGCCCTGATAAAATTAGAACTGGCCTTTTGTAACTGTAAAATAAATTTCTGTTGCTCATGTTTTGGGAACACAATGTAACCCAGACTCCTTCAAGCAGACGGTAAAGACAATTCATCAGCGCCAACAGAAGGCCAAATAAGAAAGTATGTATTTCTTAATCTTTCAACTCTTGCTTTATTGAAACACATCAGAATAACAATGGCCTGATGTGGGCGCTTAGATACATTCAGCAAAGCTACTGTATCTGTACCAGGGGATGCTGAAAAGTTCTTGGCCCAACCAGCCAACTTCCTAAATTCTGAGCGTTATTTTGCCACGGGAGCTGAAAAGAGTGCCAATTTGCAGAAACGAAATTATATATTTGACATTGTTTCAGATCATTGATTGAACCATATCCACGTCATTCTCTTCTTGGTTGGGCCGAGAACTTTTCAGCACCTCTCGCAGCAACATTCCGGAGCTGAGATTGTGATGTCATAAAGCCTCATTCCACCAATGCCTAAGAGCCAACCTCATCAGTGATGTCACAATGGCTTGATTGTCCTATACTTGGCTCACATAAGAATAGTCACACTGGGTCAGACCAATGGTCCATCTAGCCCAGTATCCTGTCTCTAACCGTGACTAATCCAGGTTACAAGTACCTGGCAGAAAGCTAAATAGTACAAGGGGATGCTGCAAAGTCCTCAGCCCAATCAACCAACTTCCTAATTCTGAGCACACTGTAACTGAAAAGAGTGTTATCGTATTTACTCCAGGTTACTGCGAATGTACCCTTATTCCTATACCGCTAAATCACTGTGACTGTATCACTGTAACCCTATAATTTACTGTGAATGTACCCTTATCCTTGTACCTACAAACACTGTGTTTATATCACTGTAACCTGTTCCTTCCTTCCCCCCTCCTTCCCAACAATTGTCTCTTTCTATTCCCTCCCTCCTTCCTATGTCCTGAGTTCTTGCCCCCACTCCCTCATTTCCCTGCAGCCTGTGTCCTGGCTCCCTCCCACACTGAAGCCTACCTGCCTTCCTCCCTCCCTACCACACCAAAGTCTGCCTCCCTCCCGCACCAAAGCCTGTCTTCCTCCCTGCCGTGCCGATTCCTCCCCCTGGTCCGCCGCTAGCCCACTGCCGCTGTAACTCCACAAAGCCTGCCTTCCTCCCTGCCGCACCGATTCCTCCTCCCTGGTTCGCCGCTTGCCCACTGCTGCCACAACTCCACGAAGGGAAGGGCCGGCGGTGTGCAATTGGGCCCACAAGCTTTCCCCCGACGTCAATTCTGAGGTTGGAGATAAGGTCCGGGCTAGCGATTGGCTGGCCCAGACTTTCTCTCCGATGTCAGAATTGATGTCAGGGCAAGACTTGTGGGCCCGATTGCACACTTCTGGCCCTTCTCTTCCTTTCCTGTGGCGGCGAGTGGGTAAGAGGGCAGCGTGCAGCACCAACAGCAGTGGGGGGCGGGGGAGATGAGCAGCAGCAGAACGTCAGGAGGGGCCACGAGCAGCAGTAGAACACTGGGGGGGGGGGAGGCAGAGGTGTATTTGCTCCATAAGACGCACCCCCTTTTTGGGGGTGGAAAAAGTGTGTCTTATGGAGCAAAAAATATGGTAAATGTTGTATTGGATTTCCTATGTGAACTTATTCCAGGGATTATATCAAATTTGATCATGTTATGATCACTGTTAGCAAGAGGCCCCAGCACCATTACCTCCCGCCCCAATTCATGCACTCCACTAAGAACTGGGGGGGAGGGGGAGGGGGAGGGGGAGAAAGAGATCATGGGCAGGGGCAGTAGTGGGATTATTGTGCCCAAAGATTTTGGACTCAGGCTCCCTCAAAATTAGCTGTCTGGCTATGCCCCTGCCCCAAGTACCAAAGCACCCTCATGAGCCCTGAAGTAGTTAAGGACCACCACCAAGCACCCCCTTCCCACCAGGCCAGACTCTGATCCCCCAATATAACCCCCCAGCATCTACTTTGGGCTCTCTCTAGGGTTCTGGGTTCATAATAGCATCAGTTGACATCTAGCAACAGTCCAGAAATGACTATCAGAAGAAGCCTTAAGCCTCAGACTTTAGCTTATTGGCCTAACTACTCTTTCTAACAAAGATACCAATTCGGTTCATAAAACCCAGAAATTATCATAAAACAAGCACAACTTACAATTAAAGGTCTATAGATCTATATAAACCTAATATTAAAGACTTTGCTTTCACTTTTCAGTCCACTAAATTTGAATTCTGCAGAACGGAATGATTTATGCGATTGTTAATTACGATGTTTGTGTATTCTGAATGGCTCTGCTATCTTCTGATTCAGCTACTCTGGAAATGCAGATATGTGGGCCAATCAGTGGATGCCAAAATTACCTCTGCCTTGTACTGGAACGCAAAGACGTATTACTATGAAAGGAAAAATGCTTTCTCCATTTTGGGGCCAAAGCACCTGGTTTTCCTTAGCAAGGCTGCAAGACTTTTCTGGGCATGGCCACAATATGATCCACATGCATGCATTCTAGGCCCATCCCTCTAAATTGGAGCTGCCTGGCGCACAGCCAAAACAAGGAATGAAGTGCAAAAAAAGAGAGAGAACCCCCATTCTCTCTGCAGAAGGAATTATTCCCCAACCAGCACACTAAGAGAGTTTATCAATTTTTATTTATCTATTTTAAAAATTTCTATCCCGCTTATATACTAAGCAGGTTACAATAGCCACATAAATAAGGGAATAAAAAAACAACAAACCCATCAAATTTATAATGCTACAAGTCAAACAAAACATATTAGACATTAAAATACATCAAACTACCATTTCAAATTAAGTCTTTATAGGAAAGATATTGACATCTGCTCATTTATAAAATGCTTTTACAAATAGATGTCTTTAAAGATTTTTTAAAAGACTTGCCCCCTCTTTTACGAAACTGCGACAGAGAGCCACGCTGAATGGCCCGCGCTGCTCCTGACACTCATAGGAACTCTATGAGCATCGGGAGCAGCGCGGGCCATTCACCGCAGCTCCCCGCGCTAGAAACTGCTATCGCAGTTACGTAAAAGGTGGCCTTAAAGTGCACCTTTCATTGAGTTCCACAGCCTTGAACCTGCCACAGAAACAGCCACCATCCAAGTTTTTCTGTAGTGTAATACTAAGCATCTCTCTGACCCATTAAGCATTGACCATTCTCCCTCAGGTATTAACTTACCCCTCTCCTGTGTCCACATTTTCATCGCATTACCGCAAGGATGTGCTGAGACTGGAATCGGTCCAGAGAATGGCCACCAGGATGGTCTCGGGACTCAAGGAGCTCCCATACGAGGAGCGGTTAGGGAAGTTGCAGCTCTACTCACTCGAGGAACGTAGAGAGAGGGGAGATATGATCGAGACATTCAAGTATCTCATGGGCCGCATCGAGGTGGAGGAAGATATCTTCTTTTTCAAGGGTCCCGCGGCAACAAGGGGGCATCCGTGGAAAATCAGGGGCGGGAAACTGCACGGTGACACTAGGAAGTTCTTCTTCACTGAAAGGGATGGTTGATCGCTGGAATAGTCTTCCACTTCAGGTTATTGAGGCCAGCAGCGTGCCAGATTTTAAGGCCAGATGGGATAGACATATGGGATCTATTCGCAAAGATAGATAGGGAGGGTCATTAGAGTGGGCAGACTTGATGGGCCGTGGCCCTTATCTGCCGTCTACTTCTATGTTTCTATCCTTCACCCTATTATTCCTTTTTTTCATGTTTTATTAAACTGGATGAAAATGAAAGGGCAAATTCATGCTGTAAATTCCAGAGCGGTGCTATCAGTGCTGTTCTGCAGTGTGCTCAATCCTGCTGGCAATTTCAATGGGATTTATCATTTAATTGAAGCACAAATTGGGGGGGGGAGGGTTTCAACCCTATAAATAACCATATAGGAGAAGATAGAGAAACCTCTGTTTTAAGGATCACTGGCAAAAAGGATTTTATTTAAGGCCTATTGATCTGAATAGGTAATAATAAAACCCTAAGCGTGCATGCGCACTCCTACCTGCGTGTTCTGTGATCCGTAGCTCCGTGGTCAGCAGAATGTAAAAGGAAGTGGCATGTGCGGTGTGTGCACACGTTTGGAGCACGTGCGCATGTTCAGAATGCCTTAGCGGACTTGCATAGTGGGAAATTCGTGCGTAGGAGCGGCTGTTTCTGACGCGGGCAGCATGTTTCCACAGCAGCATAGGAAAAGTGCAGTGGTTTCCTTCAGCTGAGCGGTTTCCGACACTTCCCCTATCGCTAGCGTGTGGCAGTCTTAGTTTCGACAACAGCTGACCCAGACAGTAGCAATTGTGGGGGCTGGTAAAGGGGGGGGGGCAGGCACTGGCTTTTGGCGCTGAAGGGAAGGAGTCATGCAAGCAGGCTGGCTTTAGTGCGGCAAGGAGGGAGGGAGGTGGGCTAGCTTCAGGGGAGGGGGATAGGACAAAGGCTGGAAGGCAGTGAGGGGGACTTAGGAAGGAGCACTGGGGGCACTAAGGACATGGGAAGGAGCACTAAGGACATAGGAAGAAGGGAGGGAATAGAAAGGGACAATTGTTGGACCTGAGTGCAGAAAGAAAGAAATACAGCAGCCAAAGAGAGAAAGAAACAGAAAGACAGATAGCGGAAAAGGAGAGAGAGATAGGAAGAAAGAAAGACAGACAGATACTCTAGCACCCCATTAATGTAACGGGCTTAAAGACCAGTTTAAAAGATTGGTAGAACTCAAAAATCCTTTACGTTTAGGGGGCAACAGATAGAGATGATGATGGCTATTACAAGTAGGTTACAGACAGTGTGGTAGCTTAGAACACATCTTTGGTAGGGGTGTAGATCGAGCTGTTATAAATAGAATGGGGGCAGAATTGTTATTACATCCCACTTGGCAAAAGAGGTAGGGGGCGGGGGAGAATTGTTGCTCCCTGTTGTTTCAGCATCTGGTGCGGAGTTCTATACTTATGGCACGGTTGGCAGTCTTTGTGCCTGGCATATAGGTTCATACTGGAGATTCTAATCTAGGATATAATCTAGGGAGCACCTCAGTAGCACGTGGGGGCGGGAGGCAATGGGGAAATGCTTCAAGTCCCATTCTCATTTGTGTGGAAATTATTTCAGCAGCATTTTAGACTTTCACAAGCTGAGCAATGTTTTTTGCATTGACACAAATGTTAATAAAGGTACAGGATGTGTATAAATGCTTGCCTTTTAGAAAAATGATGCCAGTTCAATCAAGGGGAGCCTACAGCCTTCATTGCACAAGCCCTAGTCACATTTGGTACAGGCATAAACTGGCACTTAAATGTTTATCTTGCATAAATGTGGAAATCTCCATTTTACAAAGCTCAAATGCATGCAAATTGCAAGAGGGCATGGCAAATTCAAAGATGTTCATTCCCATATTTCAGAAAGGGGGTGACAAGAGTTACACCTGCTACCAAGATTGCTTAGGATTTCATAATCAGCTCCTATTGAGGCAGCATTTAATTGGAGGGGGAATCTTAATCCCCCCCCTTTATTTCTTTCACCATCAAATATCAAACTGGCAAGAAAAAACAGTCACTGTGATGGCATCAGGAAAATAATCAGTTATATTTCTAAGATCACTAAAAGCTACTTTTACAAAGGCGCGTTAGCGGTTTAACGCGCGTATTAGTGTGCTCTAAACCGCTGGTCACGTTAGCTGCTACCGCCTCCTCTTCAGCAGGCGGTAGTTTTTCAGCTAGCGCGTGATTAAAAGACATGCGTGCTAAAAAAGGAGCCCTAAGATTATCTATAAAATACTGGGTAGACGTGAATTGTTTGTTTACTCTTTCCAAAAATACAAAGACTCAGGGGCATGCATTGAAGTTACTAAGTAGTAAATTTAAAACAAATTGAAAAAAATATTTCTTCACACAACGTGTAATTAAATTCTGGTCTTTGTTGCTAGATAATATGGTGAAAGCAGTTAGCTTAGCAAGGTTTAAAAAGGTTTGGATAATTTCCTAAAACAAAAGCTCATAAACCATCATTAAGATGGATGTGGAGAAATCCACTGCTATTTTGCTCTTGTAGGATCTGGGCTTGATGGATCTTCTTTCAGTTCCATTATGGCAACTCTTATGTTCTTAAGATAACCAGCTATTAGAAAATCAAAATCG